>NW_027666522.1:0-91000 GCF_963455335.1 Martes martes
ACCACCCACCGCAGGGGACAGTTCCACGGATATGTGAGGGTACGCCAGTGTGGTCCACAGGCTGTGTGACATCGTGAGTGTGCTGTGTGTGAGGGAGCAGCTGTGGGCGGGTCCGCGTCCGTGTGTGTGTGTGTGTGTGTGTGTGTGCGCGCATTTTCAAGCACCTCTGGCCACCTGAGCATTCCTCTGAGCTGAGGACCATGTGTGTAGGATTCTGCACGTGTGTGTGTGGACTTGCATGTCCTCTTTTGCTCCCCTGTGTGCAGGCCGTCATGGGTGCGTGGGCGCTTAGCTTGTGTGTCTCGTATGTGTGTGCGCGTGGGTGACCAGGGTGTATGCCTGCATCCCGGAGACAGGGTGTGTTTATGTTTTGCGTCTGTGTGTGTGCACACCCATGGGTGAGTGTGTTGCGAGGCCTCGAGTGACTGCATGCACACCGGCGCCGTGTGGGCGTGTTCACGTGTGCTGCAGGTGCATGCCGGCGTGTGCACACGTGTGTCTCTGAGTGTGGCCACGTGTGCTTGCCTCATGTGTGGGTGGAGGCTTCAGGTGCACGCACGCGAGAGTGTGTGGCGAGTGTGAACGTGTGTGTGCTGGACGCCGAGTGTGTAGGTGTCTGTTTCTTGGTGTGTGTTCCCGTGAGCAGGACTGTGGTTTTGCGTGGCCGAGTGTCATGCCTGCGAGGTGGTTCCGTGCATTTTTTTGCGTAGGTGTGTGCTTCTACGCACAGAGGCATGTGTGTATGCGTGCACGCAGAATTCTGTATGCCTGGGTGAGGTGAGTGGTGTGTATTCGGTGCGTATGCATTTCCAGGCTCCGCTGGGTGTGTGACCCTGCAGGGCTACGCATACAAGGCTGTGTGCCGTAGTCCTTGCCTGGGAGTGTTTTGTGTGCATACCCTTGTGTGCCCACAGATTCCTGTGGTGTGTTTGGGGACTTGCAGGCCCAGGGGTTATTGTGGTTTTGGGTGTGTACCTGTGCGTGTAGGTGTCGCCACCCTTGCAAGCCTCGGTGCTGGAGACTCTGTGTGTGTGTGTTTTTCTGTGCGTGTGTGTGTGCGTGCGCGTGTAGGCATGTCTCTGTGTGAGGGGATAAGTGGGAATGCCTCTGTGCCATCGAGCAGGTGTATTCACTGTGTGTCTCCTCTTCTGTAATCAGTGTGTGTGTTTGTGTGTATGGGGACAATTGGAAATGCCCTTATGCCGTAGACCATGTGTTTTCATTGTGTGTCTCCTCTTCACTAAGCAACGTCTGCGTGTGTGTGTGTGTGTGTGTGTGTATGTGTGTTTCTCTGGGGCCTTCTTTGTACACAGTTGTGCTGGAGAGTTTGGTGTGTGTTGTGGGTACATGTTTCCATGTGAACTTGTGTATCCAGTTGTAGGGCTGAGGGTGCATGTCTCTGTGACATGAGATAGGTTGTGCAGGGAGTGCATGTGGGTTTGCGTGGGCTTAAGCGCGTGTGCACGTACGTGCGTGTGAGTGTAGCGGTTGACTGTGCATTTCTATATCAGGGAGGACGTGTGGTTTTCTCACATGTGTCTGAATCCTCAGGGCGTGCGCGTATGAGTGTGTGTTTTGGTCCCTTGAGAATGCCTGCGTGTCAGATTCTGTGGATGTTTCTGGATTGCGGGGGATCACGGGCATACTTCCTTTTTGAGCAGGTCAACTGCGTACGCCTGTGCCGGAGACCTTGTATGGGTTGTCTGTGTGTACGTGTGCTTGCAAGCGCACGTGTGTGTTTGGGAAGGCAGGGATGCATGCCTGAGTGTGCTCTGTGTGTGTGTTTGGTGTACTGTGTGTGGTGTGCTCTGTGTGATTGCAGAAGCATGAACCTGTGTGTGTGTGTTTGTGTGCCTGTTTGAGTGGCTACGTGTGTGTTCCTGTATGACACAGACCATGTGTTTTACTTACATGCTTCTGTACCCTCAGGGCTATGTGTGAGTGTGTCGTGCTCAGATGTAACGTCGTGAGTAGCGGATGCCTGCGTGCTGGAGTTTGTGGATGTGTTGGGGTGTGTGTGTTAGTGTTCTTGGGCACACCCGTGTAATGGTTTTTATGGTGGTGCCACATGCGTATGCCTGTGCCGGACACCTCGTGTGAATTGGGTCTGTTCTGGGTGTTTTTGCAAGCACCTATGTGTCTGCAGGCAAGGGATGGTGTGCATGCTTCAGATCAACATGAGCGAGTGTGTACACAGTGTGTACAGTGGGTTCGAGGAGAGTATGTGTGTATGTGTGTGTGTGTGTGTGCACACTTGATGGGCTACTTGTGTGTTCCAGGATGACGTAGACCATGGGTTTTGCTTACGTGCTTCTCTATCCTCAGGGGAGTGTGTGTGTGGTTGCGTGTGTTCTGTGTGTGTGTGTGTGAGTGTGCATGCTCAGATGTGTTGGCGTCAGTTGTGTATGCCTCTGTGCCAGGGGTTTTTGATGTGGTCATTTCCGTGTGTGAGTATGATGGTTCCGCGACACACGTGTGTATGTATTTTGGGGCCGGGACTGTATGTGTAGGCCTTTGCCGGAGACCTTCTGTGAGTCGTATGCATTGTGTGTGTGTGTCTGTGTTCGTGTTTACAAGCCCCTATGTGTCTGTATGCAAGGGCTGCTGTTACAAGCCTGAATTTCATACCGATGAGTGTGAGTTTAGTGTGTTCAGTAGGTTTCCTTGAGCGTGTGTGTGTTTGTGTGTGTGCGTGTGTGTGAATGGAGCTTGTGGGTGTGTGTTTGCATTTTCGTGTGTGTGTGTGTGTGTGTGTGTGTCTGTGCGCATGTGTCATCTCCACGCCTTTGTATCAGAGATAATGTGTGGGTGCGTGTAGCATGTGCATGTGTTTGCACGAACACACGTGTCTTGTATGTCACTCTGTGTTTAGATGAAAATGTGAGTCTGGTTACGTGTGGCCTCATGCACGCCTGGGTGCCGTGAGTCTGTGTGTGTGGGGGGGTATGCATGTGCCATCTCGATGACTTGGTTTCAGGGATCATGTGTGGGTGTGCAGGGTATGTGCGTGTGTTTGCACGAGCACAGACGCATCACGTGTTTCTCTGTGTTTAGAAGAACACGTGAGTGTGATTTTGTGTGGCCTCATGCACGTCTGGGTGTCGAGAGTCTGTGTGTGTGTGTGAGTGTGTGTGTCTGTGATGTGTGCCCAAGCCTTTGGACAGGGTCACGTGTGTATGAGTGTGTTGGGAGTCCCTGGTCGGGAAAGGAGAGGGCCCATGGCACTTCCCGCTCTGCTGATTATGGAGAAAGGGGCCAGTGGCGGAGTGCAGCCACGTCCCTCCTGACACACAGACCTTGTGTGCATTCCATGGTTACTCAGGGTTCTCTGTCCCCTCTCGCCGCAAAACGCACACGGGCCAAGGCAAGGCAGGCACGTGTCAAGCACACCACCCATCGAGGCAGCTTGCACGGATGGTGCCGGTGTGGGAAAACCCTAGGGGTCTCAGTGTGTGTTACAGAGGGGCTCAAACCTTGTACCCGCCTCTGTGTTGATTAGCCAAAGGCAGCAAAGAATAAGAAAGAATCCGTGAGCAGCACGTTCCTCCAGAGGAAAGAGCCCTGCGGGGAGCTCTCCTCCCAGTAGAAAGGCCATCCTGGACTCTGTTCTTCTCCTGTTTGGGCCGGTCTTGTCCACCTCCTGTGTACCAGGCGGGGAGGACGAAAAGGAGAGGAGCTGAACCCACAGGCACGTGTTCCCTGCCTCAGCGAGGGGCACCCAGCTTGTTGCTCCCTGAGCCAACAGGGGTTTCCCAGCACCACTTCTCACCAGTCCGGGGCTCGCCCCTCCCCGTCCGCTCGCCCTGCACTCACCCCGTCTTCGACGTTCCCCACCGCCTGCACCTCAGCTGGGCTTGGGATCTGGCAACGTGTGCCCACGAATGGATCCCGGCAGAGCCTCCCAGCGGCCCCTGTGGTGCTATGCCGACATCTCATGCTGTTTGTGGAGTCCTGACCTCATTGCCTTGGGGAACTGGGTTCCCTCCTGGCGGCCCCGGCAGCTAGGTGTAGGTCGAGGAGGGTTTGGCCTTCGGGCTCGGGAACCCTGCCGGCTTCACGGTTCGGGCCTGAACGTCAGCAAGTCTGCCCGCGGTTGGTCAGATCTCAAGTTGGGGATCTCAAGTCCGATACAGCCCCTCAGGGAGAATTCTAGGGTGGTGGAGAGCAACGGGCCAAAGGAAGACTGCTGGGGCCATCGTCACGTCTTCTGGTCTCCTTGTCGCCTAAGCTGGAGAGTAGCCTCACAGCTCCCCCAGGCCAGTCCGTGGGATTCATCGTGTCGACAAGATGGAGGGGAAGTCCCAAGCATGCTGACGGTTGCAGCGGGGCTGCCCGCGGGGATCCGGACGTGGAGGACCCCAGAACGTGCTGCGCTCGCCCCACCCACTTTCCCTAGAGCCCTCTGCGGCTCGCTCCTCGGGGCTTTTAGGAAGGGCCTGCCGAGCTCTACAGGGGAGAGGAAAGGCTGGACGGTGCCGCTAAAGCGCCTCCCAGGTGTCTCCCATAAACACAGGCGCTCCGCTTCCTTGACTGGGGGATGCCCCGCCTGCCCCGGAAAGAGGTGTTTAGGATTGGACCCCTGCCGCAGGTCGCATGGCTTAAGCTGTTGGGCGCATCATAAGGACATCGGGTTTCCTCCCAGGGCCTTAGGGTGCAAACCAGGGGATGTGGCTCGTGCACATCTGCCTGGAGTTCAGGGCAGCTTCAGGGCAAACACGTACGTGGCGCAAGAGGGCTGAGCGCCTCCTGAAGAAGACCGCCTGCTCCAGGGGCTTAATGGCCAGAGCTGCTGGGAGACGGACGCTTGCTACGGGACTGGAGGACCCAGGGCAACGGTCTTCCACGGATGTGGTCTCGCAGGCAAGGAATGGGGCGCCCAGAATGCCTGTGTGCTTTCCAGTGTACGAGTGTCGAGGCGACGGGGACAAGAAACAAGGGAGGTGCCCTTGAAACCCAGCCTCCCGTGAGGTCTCCGTTCCAGGCTGCTTACCTCTTGTCCTTTGGCCCCTCTCCTGTTCCTTCCCTAGCAGGGGCAATGCCAGATGTCTGTCATTGCATGAATGTCTGTCTCCCTGGATTGCGAGTGGACGTGGAGATCATCCACATGATGGCCGAACACGTGGAAACCACAGTCCAAGGCCGTGGGGGTGCGTATGAAATCCGGTCCACTGCAAACCCACCGCAGACCCGGCCGGGAACGGAATAGGTCTGTCCGTGCACGCGCTTCCACATGCACGTGTGTGTACATGGAAGGCCACGCCTGTGTACCCCTTTCCCACGGTGTTACAGCCAGCTGCCCACACGGGTACCTGTGGGCACGCAAAGAAACCTTGGTCTGAACACACGGGTGTGTAAGCACTCGGCTGTACTGAACACCGCTGGCACCTTAGAAGGCAGCCGGCATGAACTCTGCGCAGCTCGAACCCCCGCGATAACATTAGTCCAGCCGCCCATGGAGTGGAGCCATGGCGCAGAGCCACGCATCCACCGCCGGTTCAGGAGACGGAGCCGAAGAAGACCTGTGCGAGGGCACAGAAGATGCCGTGGCCTCAAGAGTCGGTACGGACCTGCCGGGGACACGTGGAGGGTGAAGAACCGCCGGAGCAACCACGACAGGCACCTCCGTGTACAGGACGCGGCACGTGTGGCCCTTTGACGACTGAGATGACTGAGGTGTGGTGTAAGAAACCCGTCTGTTCCTGTAATGCTGGGGGAGACCGGCTTGCACTGGCTGCACACCAAAATTGCCCCAAGCCTACCTTGTTGGCCCAAAGCCACACGTTGGGTATCCTCTCTCCACGAGTGGGGGCCAGCCCTGGGGACGTGACGGGCCAGCCCTGGGGACGTGACGGCCCAGCCTCAAGTTCTGCTCACGGTCTGACCTGGTGGCCCGCAGGGGAAGGCTAGAGAAGATGTGTTCTCCTCTGCAGGCCAGACAAGCTGGGAACGCCTTCCCCACGGCATTTGTGGTTTCGCCCGAATGCAACGGAAGACACTCAGTCTCTGGAAGTGAAGGTACGTGCGTACGTGCTGTGTCACCTGGGAGCCAGCCCCAGCTTCTTGCCTCCGGCCTCCCAAAGGGTGCACACTGTAGTCACCTGGCCGCCAGACAGAATGCCCAACTGCCCATCCACAGGGTTCACCCAGACATTGTCTCAGGGGAGGGGCATCCGGATTCACGTTGCCGGATGCCCTTGGCTGCACGAAAGGCACGCCTCCCTCTGTGCTCCATGCCAAACACACTGAGTGTCTGTGGGTAAGTGTGTGTGTGTGTGTGTGTGTGTGTGTCTGTGTGTGTTTGTGTCGGGGGCACCCAGCTTGGGACCCTTTCCCTGGTCACGTGACCAGTGGCTAGTCACAGAGGAGAAGAGGGCTCTTATTTCATGGGAAAGGAGGTGCTCGGACAGGCTTCTGCATCTTGCTTCCTGAAGCCTTCATCTTCCAGAGACCCTGTGGCCAGAGAGTGGGCAGAGAAACAGCGCCCTGAAGACAAACACCGAGTCGGGGGAAGAGGGAGAGCAGAGCATGGGGAAAGGACAGGCGGAGAGACGGATTGAGCACTCTCGGTCCCTCTTCTCCTGAGCAGCCAAGGACGTGGCCTGGGGGCAAACTGTGGCCGAACCCCCGCCCCCTAGCCCCGTGCCCCGAACAGGCAGACCGCTTCCGACCTCTGTCTCCTGGAATGGCCCTATTCCGCAATGCCTGGGCTGACGTTTCCACGCACGCTAGGCCAGGGTTCCCGGTGGTGCATACGCTGTCCTCAGTCTTGGACGATCGTGTTGGGGAAGGGCAAGGGACGGTTTCGCATTGACAGGCTACAAACACCGGGTGGAGAGCGGGCTGGAGGAGGCCACGGGATGGAGGGGAGGGGGTTGTGGGCCCTGGGGCCTGGGGCGCCTTAGGTAGAGCCCGAGGCCACCCTGGAGGAGGCGCACTGGCTGCCTCCCTGGCCGGCTCCCGCAGGGGGTGAGGGGCGGGGCCTGTGGCGGCCACGCCCACGGCCTTGCCGCTGGCAGCACCTGGGGTCCGGCCATTGTCCTGGGCGTGGATCAGGCCTCCTTCGCGCCGAGGCCCCACGCGTGCCACCTCCACCTCGGCCCCGTGGCCTCCTGGCCGGAAGCCCTTGTGCGCATGCGTCCCAGACTCCGGTGGCTTCTGCGAGGAGACGGCTGACGTCCCCCCTTCGCTGGGCCGCGGAGCTCCACTGCCGGGCCGCCTGCGGGAGCCGCGTGCTCACCCCTCCTGCTCCGTTCCTCCGCAGCTGCCCCAGCTGGGGGCCACATGGGACGCGGGACTGCCCCCCAATCCTGACCGACTCCGTCGAGGGAGGGGTCCATCGGGACGCGGCTGTCCGCGGACATATAGCCCCACCCCCAGAAGAGAGGCGAAGGTGCTGCTGGGCCTAGGCGTGGGGATGGCGGCAGAGCCAGCGCAGGACGAGGAGGGCCGTTGGGAGAGAGAGGGCGCCATCCTGGTGGTGGAGCTTGTGCTAGTGGGGGATGACGTAATGTTGGTGTGGCAGCTTGCGGTGGTCCAGGTGGCGGAGGACCCCGGGGAGACTGAGGAGGAGGACGAGGACGAGGACGACGAGGCTAGGGAGGTTGGCAGTGAGGCTGAGGAAGAGGGGGAGGCTGAGCAGGGCGAGGAGACTGAGGAGGAGGAGGAGGAAGAGGAGGAAGAGGAAGAGGAGGAGGAGGAGGAAGAGGAGGAGGAGGAGGAAGAGGAGGAGGAGGAGGAAGAGGAGGAGGAGGAGGAGGAAGAGGCTGTTGAGGATGAGGTTGCAGAGGTACCAGAGGTGCAGGAGGAGGAGGAGGAGGAGGAAGACAGGAGGGAAGAGGCCTGGGAGGAGAGCCAGAAGGAGCGAGAAGCGCAGGAGCTGCAGGAGAAGCAGGAAGGGGAAGAACGGCCAGAGGCACGGCCAGGTCCGCCCCCGTCCCCGCTCCAGGCCCTCGAGGCCCTGCAGTCAGAGCTGGAGCCCATGAACAAAGACGCCAGCAGGGCCTACTCTGGGCTCAAGCTCAGGTTCTGGCAGAGGCGACGGCGTCACCTGGACCACCGAAGCGCCCTCATCCGGGGCATCCCTGGCTTCTGGGCCAAGGCTGTATCCTTGATACCTTCACGGAGGGACCCCGATGTGGCCGGGCTAGCGCAGGAGACTCCTGTGGCAGGGGGCCTGCGTTGTGGTGGCCTGGCTCATGCCTCGGTGATCACGACAGTTTCGAATCCCTGCTTCCGGGTGGGGGTCCCTGGTGGGGCCGCAGGTTGCCCTCGATGTGCCGGGGAGGGGGCCGTGGGTGGGCAGGGAGGTCACCGAGGATTTCCAGCTTTCTGTGTTAGTGCCCAGCAGGGAATTACCTAACTAACTAATGCAGCAGGCCGTGCGGGGGCGCAGGGGCCCTTGACACAATCTGTGAGGTGGAGTGGGTCCCGGTGGTAGGAGGGGAGATGCAGGGCGCACTTGCTGTGCAGACCTGCTCTGTTGTTGTAGCTCTTTCTTCTCCAGCCCTCGGAGAGTCCTTGACCCGAAGCAGTTTGTGAACCACCCGCAGATGTCAGCCATGCTCAGTGAGCAAGATGAAGGCATACTTGGCTCCATGACGGATTTGAAGGTCTGGCCCGGGAGATGGAGGCCCGGCCTGGGGGATGGGAGAAGAGGGGGTAACAGAAGCGATTCCTCCCCAAGGCCAGGAGGGGAAGGGTCTGCTGGACAGAGATCTCAACCCTCTCCCCCACTTTGCCGCCCGGCAGGTGGAGGAACTCGAGTCTCCCCGTGATGGCCGCAAGATCCTGCTCTTCTTTCGCGAGAACTCCTACTTCCGCAACGACGTCGTTGAGAAGGAGTATGTCCTCAGGGCTGCTGGTAAGGGGCCTCTGCGTGGATGGGCGGCAGCAGGTGGAGGCGGCAGGGTTGAACCTGATGCATCATCCAGCGCCTTCGCACGGACCCTTCCTCTTGCAGGGTACGAGCCGTCTCATTCCACTCCCATCCAGTGGCACCACTGTTACGAACAGGAGGCCTGTAGCCGCAGACGCCACAAGAGCAGCCTTAACTTCTTCAGCTGGTTCTCTGACCACAGCTTTGCCGGGCCTAGCAGGATAGCTGAGGTGGGTCCCTGTGACAAACCGCGCACGTGAACCTGCCTGTGCTCCCCAGCGGACTGGGATGTGCATCTGAGCCCTGCCCCGTTTCCCCTGCCAGATCATCATGGACGACCTGTGGCCCGATCCCCTGCAGTACTACGTGAGGAAGAAGGCCCCAGCAGAGGGAACTGAGAGGAGGGCAGGTGAGACGCCCAGGGCGTGGGTGCTGAAAATGCTCCGTGGGGCTCCGTGGGAGCTGGGCTCCACAAATGCAGAAACGGAGGCTTAGAGGAACACTCAAGAGGCGGTGACCCCGTGTCCAAAGGACATCACCGTGAGTCGGGGAGGGCGGTGTCAAACTGGTTCTGCCTGGGAAGCTTGAGGCAGGCGGGTCCGGCAATACCAGTGAGCAGAGCCGGAGAAGCAGTCGGCTCAGCAGCTGCCTTGCGGGAAGTGCCACTCCCTGGCCGTGAACTCCTGCCCTCAGGTCTCCTCGCCACCGCCTCAGCTTTGAGCCCACCTAAGCACCTCTTGCCAGCCTTGGCGCAGATGTCTGCGTTCCCTGGCGTAAAGGCTCATGCGTCACCCCGTCACTTTTGTGTGTTCATCGGTAGAGTCCTCCCAGTCATCTCCCTGGGCAATCTCCTGTGCCCACCGCAATCAGCCAGAGAACACTGGAGAGCGTGCACAGATACCGTTGCTATGTGGGTGGAGGAAATGTAGGGGGATCGCCATCAAGGGCCGGGGAGAGGGGCAGGGGAGAATGGCCTCCGTTCCCCGAAAGGGCCTTGAAACCCTCAAGCAAACCTGCGTGTGGCCCGTAGAGGATACTCACCGGCCGCCTCATGTGTGCCCGGGTGACTGTGTGCCCGTGTGTCTGTGTCTGTGTCTCCGTCTCTCCCAGGGAACTTGAGCATGTTGAGGTGAATACGCAGAAGCCTTGCCCTTGACCCGGAAAGAGTCCAGGACCTTCAGATGGAGCCGGATGATCAGCCTGGTCCCTCCCACAGGGAACACCTCCAGTCTGGTGCCTGGGAGAAACACAGGGCCGATTGAGGCCCCCTGTAAAAATACTGAAATGTGGAAAAACGACGTCAACCGTGTTTATGTGTGTTACTGTGTGTACGCTCACACACGGTCGTCTTCATGGAAAGGGGCAGGTGGGGAGCCTGAGCTCATGGGATTCCCGTCGATGCTTACTACTCTGCCCCGGCATCCTTATTCCGTGGAAGGGGTGGGGCCGTATGCTGGCCCAGAGGTCCAGGTCACACGAGCTCTGGGACTGCATCCCAGCGTGGCAGAGGTCCTTCCCCTAGGGATGGTGGAGGTGGGCAGGGAGAGGAGATGAGCGAAAGGCCAGCTAACAGGGCCCATGCCTTCCCTGGGGAAATAACAGAGGTCAAAGAAAGGGAAGGGCGAGCCAGGGCCAAACGTGTCCAGTGTCAACTTTTGGTGGATGGCGATGACCGTCTCCCAGAGATGCTCCCTGGTGGATGACCTCACACACAGAACGGGTGGGACTGTAGTTTCATTACTCCGTTGAACCCCAGTGCCAGGGCTCTCCTTTCTTCTAAACAAGGGGCCCAGGCCCTTGCTGACACAGTCATCCTCTCAGCCCCAGATACAGCGGGAGCGAGTGGGGGCCAGGCCCTGTGGAGGGACTGTTGGAGAGGGGAAAGTGGGAGGAGGGAAGGTAGGAAAGATCACCCTGTCGTTCTGGCCCAGGTAGCTGGGCGGAAGCATAAATTGCAGGGAAAGGCATGCTCGCGCGCGCGTGCGGGCCCGCACACACACACACACGCACGCGCGCGCGCACACACACACACGAACACCATCGGGTTCCAACCGCCCTAAGCCACAGAATATTTAGCCACTCACATACACTGACACATACTCAGGAGCAGAGCCAACACCCCCAGCCAACACACAGTGATTCAGTCACCCTCATGTCCTGACACGCACACACTCACTCACGCTCCCAGGCACACAACCTTCACCCACTCACATGTCCAGAGACACGCTCACATACTGACAACCCCACGCAGCCCCATGATCCCCACTTCCCGGCTTCCCTAGGACGTTGGCTTGGGGTCCCCCAGATGGTCAGCAGAGGAGAGGGCAGAGTATTGCTGAATGCGAGACCCAGGACACCCGCCCGTGTGCTGTCTGTCCCGTGCTGACCCCGAGGCTGATCTGCCTCCTTCTCCGTGGTCTGAAGGCAGGTGCCCAATGCCCTCTATCCGCTTAGACCCCAAAAGGGAAATGCCACCAAAGGGCACCCCTAGTCCTCACCAACACCCCACGGAGCACGCTCCCCTGGTTAAGGGCCAAGTGCGCGCAGGCTGCTTTGACCGTGTAGGGCACCGTCCATCTTCTGAGGTCTTGGCCTCACTCCTCCCACTTTCAAATTCTTTGTGACTTTGGGACTCAGAGGCCAGTCTCTTGCACGGAGCATAGATGTGGCCAGCTTTTCAACACCTGCCCGTTCTGCTGTCGTCCACATCTTACTCCAGTGCTGTGAAGCCCCGTTACTGACCAGCCCCGTTACTGACACAGGGCAGTCCACAATCACAGTACTTGGTGTCTGTGTACTCCCTGGCTGTTTCCACCCTCTATTCCTCCGTGACTTCCCCATTTGCTGTCTCATGTTTTCGGGAAACATGACAGCTGCCCTGGTTGACACCACTGGATTCAGCTCTGCTCAGCCGAACTGTTGCTTCCCCACGCGTGGGTGGCCCCTTCCTCACAGGCGATGTGTCCTTTGGGTCTACATGCCTCGCAAAGTATGAATTCAGCTGGGGGCAGACCAGTCCTTGCCTCCCCGCCTCCGCTCTTCCTCGCCACGCCCTGCCTGTCTCTCCCTCCCCATCCCTGCGCACGGCTCTCCCTCCTGCCCCTGTCCCTCTCTTCCCTTCTCTCCCTCCCTCCCATTCCCCCTCTCTCCCCCAGCTCTTCTTCTCCTTCTGGGCTTCTCTCCCTCTCCTCCCAGTCTCCCCCTCCTCCCCCTCCCCCTGTCACCACCCCAGCCCTCTCCCTCTCCAAGGCTGTGCTCCTGTTCCTGCGGTAACACCAGAGGAGCCTCCTCTAGTGGTTTGGGCAAGGTTGCAAGTGCTGGGTCAGTTTGGATTGTACCAGTAATTCCAAAGTCTGAGCTGTCTCACGGACTGTCTCAGACATTTGTTTCTTCGCCCCATAGACAGCCATGCATCTTACTCCCTGCAGGGGCGTTTGTGACACTTGTTGCGACCACAGCCCCTGCACTTAACGCCAAGGGAGTTCCTCCTGCGTCTTTCTGGTCAAAATCCCCCAGGACACACCGACCCACTCCTTCTAATGGAGGCCCTCCCACGATGCAACCGCAACGCTGGTGGCCTTGCCATCACCCACGAGGCCTTCCCTGACACCTCAGGCGGCAAGCATCCTATCCCGCCACAGCACCCGCCCCCGCCCCCCGGAGCAGACCTCTGTGAGGTGTGGTCTTGTCTCAAAGGACCGACGTGGGGAGTACCAGAGAAAGGGCACTTGGGCTGTGCATGCTCACTTGGCCATCCCCTCCCCGCACGGTACTCCACTCAGCCACCGACGCAGTCTAAGGGAGAACTTGGAGCGGAGCTGGAAGAAAGACACAAGAGCCCTTGCATGCAAGTCAGGTGGAGAAGGAGAACGCAACGAGGAAAAGAGACACAGAAACAAAGCGAAAGGGGCCGCTCAGAGGAAAGCACCTTGGGAGCAAGTTTTACCACTGGCTTGGGCAGAGGAATTTGCAGAGTTTCTCTTTGGACTGAAAGCCTGGCCCAGTCGCATGCTGCCCAGTCGCAATCACGGACCTCACCGGGGCCGGCTTAGCAGCTCTGTAGGCACCCCGGTGGCCAGGGACCTCGGCTCTTTGCAGAGTAACTTCAGGGAAAGTACTTGGCGTGCAGTTCCCTTCTCTTCCGGAAAGCTGGGGCGGGGGATGGGGGGTGGGGGGCTGGGGAGGCGGATGGCCCCTGCACGCAGCACCTTGGCGGCGGGCTCCTGGCGCCGTGCACCACCGGGCAGGCCCAGGGCGAAAGCCACGTGGCAGTGACGGGGCGCAGGTGGGGCAGCAGCTGATGCCCCCCGGGCTCTCCCCCAGGTCCCCTAAGAAGGACCGCGGGAGGCTTTCGCGCGGCGGGCACACTCGGCATTCAGCCGCCGGATTTCAATTCCTGGCGCCAGCCGAGGGGCCCCAGACGGACGGACGAGAAAGGGACGAGTGGGGCTGGGATACCACGGCACTTGCGGGAAAGGCCTGACAGGGGTCTCTGAAGAGAACGTTTGGGGTTGAGAGGCGCGGAGGCCACCGCGGTGGAGGGGCTCGGGCGGGCTCCCGGGCGGGCTCTGGTGCGGCCAAGACACAGGGCGGGTGGTGGCCACGCCCACTGCCCTGGCACGGGTTAGACCCGGGAGCACGCCGCGTCCTGCGCGGGGCTCGGGGGCTCCATCCGGCCCAGGCCGCATGCGTGCCTCCCCCCGCCCCACACCCCTGCGCCGCCCGTGTCTGCCCCGTCACCGCCCGCCCCGCGGGCCTGTGCGCATGCGTGCCCCAGGCCCGCGCACTCTGCTAGGCGCTGCCGCCCAGCGGCGTTCCTGGGCGCTGCAGCTGAAGCTGCCGGTGCCGCCTCCGTCGCCTTCAGTCCCCAGCGGCCGGCGCTCAGGGCCAGGGCCACATGGAGAGTGAGTCGAGGTCCGGGGAAGGCGGGGCTGCCCCAGAATCCTGGAGCACCTTGGTCGCAGACGAGGGCGGTGAGGAGGCGGGGGCCCTCAGGGAGACCGGCTCCTGCGGGCACGCGGGGGCGCTTCTGGCCCTCGAGGCTGCGGGGGTGGTGGCAGAGGCTGTGCGGGAAGCTGAGGCCCAGGGGGGCACAGAGGAGGCCGGCGCGGGGCCGGAGTTGGTGCTGGTGGTGGAGGATATCGCGGCGGTGGTGGAGGTGCTGGCGGTGGAAGTCGAGGAGGTGCTGGCGGCGGAAGACGAGGAGGTGCTGGCGGCGGAAGACGAGGAGGCGGCGCAAGCACAGCAGGTCGAGAGGCCGAAGGAGCTGTGGCAGGCAGAGCCGGTGCCCCGGCCCGACCCAGCCGGGGCCGCACTTGCCGCGCTGGAGGTGGTTCAGGAAGCGCTCCGCTCTGTGGACGCCCAAGCCTCCAGGGCCTACTTGCAGCTGAAGCGCAGGATGAATCGGAAGCGCAGTGGTCACCTGGCTCGAAGAAGGGCCATCATCCAGGGCATCCCTGGCTTCTGGGCACACGCCGTATCCTTCAGCCTGCTGGCTGGGTTTGGGCACCTGTGGAGGAGAGTGGGAGCAGGGCAGCAGGGTGCAGAGCCTCAGCCAGGGGCAGGAGAGCTGCGGGGATGGGCCTCGCTCCCCCAGCCGTGGGCCCCAGGCCTCCAGCGCTGGGCACCTCGCGGCAGTAGGCCGCCCAGGCAGCAGTGGGCCCAAGGCGGGAGCAGTGGCCCCAGCCTTCTCCTGCACAGCAGAGGGGCAGGGGCCAGCAGAGGGTGGTCCCGGAGGAGGTGGGTGCGGGGAGGGAGTGGGCGTTGGGGGGAAAGGCAGGGGCTGGGACCTGTGCATTGCTGCCTGAGCAGAAGGTCCGGGCCAGTGCTTTGGGGCTGCAGCACCCCAACAGGCCTCTGCGGTCGCGGAACCCGGGTCAACACTCTGGACTCCTAGTGAAGCCCGGTCCCACTTGGCTCAGAGCAGATGCTGCAAGGAAAGGATTTGGGGGGTGCGTGGGGCAGATGGAGAGGCTGCGCGCCTCCTTCCCGGTCCTTCCCAACCTGTCTTTTTGGCGAGGTCACGGCAGACCTAGAGTTCTGTGCGCTTGCACTCATTGAGGGTCAGTCAGCGGGCTGGCCGACTTCAGCGGCCCCCAGGGCCCTGGACACGGTGCAGGGGTGCTACAAACTCTGTCTCCGCAGGTCCTACTGAGGCGGGCCGAGGCCCCTGGCCCAGGTGCTCACAGACACGTTTCCTGCCTCCCTGCCTCTCCGTCTCCACGTCCCCCACCCTGGCTCGCTCTCTCCCCGCCTGCCGTCCCTCTGCAAGTCTCTTCCTCGGGGTTTGGGTGTCTCTGTCTCTCTCTCTCTCCTCCTTCGCACCCCGTCCTCCCACACTACCCCTTTCCTCCCTCTCTTGCTGACCCTGCCAGGCTCTTGCTTGGCACCCTGGCTGTGCAGCCATGCTGCAAGTGAGCGGAGCAGCCCCCTTGTGGGCACAGAAGGTCCCTCAAGAGCCCAGGGCTTCAGGGGAGCACACAAGCAAACACGGCCGTGAGCGGGGGACCGAGCCCATCCAGACATCCAGCGTGGTGACTGACCGCCTCCTGGCCCAGCCGGCCCCGGGCACAGGCCAGACGGACTTGGGAAGGCAAAGCAGGCAGGCTCTTGGCCTCGCCCTGTTGATCCTCCAGCCCAGCGCCACCCCAGGGCAGAGCATGGGTGACGAAAGGGCAAGCGCTGAGGAGGCTGGGAGTGTGGCGGTGCCTTCTGTTTGTGCACAGGCCCCATTCGGTCCCTGGCTCTCGGTCGGGAAGGGCCGGGGGTTCCCGGGTGGTTCCCGGTTCTCTTTCCGGAGCACTTGCCGTCGAGGCTCCTTGACCCAAGGCAGATCCTGAATCACCCGCAGATATCAGCCGTGACAGGTGACCAGGACGCAGACCTGCTCAGCTACATGACCAATTTAGAGGTTAGCCCTGGAGACGGAGGCCGGCGGTGGTGCCTTGGGAGTGGGGTTGCAGCTGGAGGGGCTGCGGCAGGGTTGCTCAGAGCCGCGCTCAGTCCCCTTCCCCCTCCCCGTCCTCTCGCTTTGCTGGGCCAGGTGGAGGAGCTGATTCATCCCAAGTACCGCTGCAGGCTGATGTTTTCCTTTGGGAGCAACCCCTACTTCCAGAACGACGTGATCGTTAAGGAGTATCACCTTAGCATCGCCGGTAAGAGTGGGCCTGAGCTTCAGGGGAGCTGGCGGAGGGCCGCCGGGCACGTGGGCCCCGGGAACGGGAAGGGAGGTGTATGGGGTCCTGGGGGCGGGGGAGGGATTTGGCACCGGAGGGGGAGAGGTTGTAGGTTGGGAGCGAGAGCGGGCGTGGGGCCCTGGCCATGGACGGCCTCCCTTAAGTTTCCTCGTCCTGCAGGATATAGGGCGACTCGTTGCACCCCAGTCCAGTGGTTCTGGGATGAGGAACGTGGAGGTGCCAGCCGCAGGCGAGACAGCAGCAGCCTGAACTTCTTCAACTGGTTGTGTGACCCCAGCTGCCCGGGGCCCAACAGGATGGCCGAGGTGAGGCCCCTGCGGCCTTCGTCCGCCACGGTGATGCTGGGGCCCCGGCTGCTGGGGACCGGGGCCGGGGGCCCCACGCTCACCTGGCCTTTTTTCCCCTCCCAGATCATCATCGAAGAGCTGTGGCCCAATCCCTTGCAGTACTACCCTAGGCCGGAAGGCGGCCCATGGGAGTGAGCTGAGAGGAAGACCTGTCGGTAAGGAGCCCCGAGGGCTGGGTCCTGAACTGTGTGGGGAGGGTGCCCGGGGACAGTCAGTTTCATGGCGCGGAAACTGAGGCTCAGAGGAGCCTGGGCCCACGCAGCAGCTGGCAGGGTGGGAAGTGAGCCTGGGGCCACTCAGAGCACACCCACAGGGCGGAGGAGGTGTCTAGTCCGGCAGGTGCCTGCCCCCCATGCTGTGTGCCGGCAAATCCCTGCTCAATCGGGCGAAGCAAGGCTTCGCCACCGCCTTTTCCTGAACTGTCTCCCGTGGCTGTCGGCCCCTCTCTCGGTCCTCCTGCCAACGCCTTCAGTTGGGGATGGCCGGCCTATCTTGGGGAGTCGGGCTCCTTGTCCCGTCCCCGTCGTGGGCCACGACTCCCGGGCTGCCCTCCACGTTCCTGAGCACCGCCTGGCCTCCCGCAGCCATACGGACATCCTGGGAAATGGCCCTAGGCCGTCCACAGGAGGGTCGTGGCGCCCTCGCTGGGGAGGAACAGGGATCCCACGGGGACGAGGCGGGCTCGCAACATCACGTTGGCGATCCCGGCAGCATGTGTTTTCACAAATAGCTAAGATTTTTGTGTGTGTTTTCCTGTTTGTCTCTGTGTGTGTGTGATGCGTGTGTGTATGTGTCGGGGCATGGCCGCTGTGTGGAAGTGGACATCAGAGAGCACCCGAGTTTGACCACCGAGACGAATTTGATGAGGCCTCCACCGCTGAGAGACATGGATGGGCTCGTCTCCGTGGTGCTCTGCCTGCACGGGACAGAAACAGGGACAAGGATCAGCAGGGGCGGCGCTAGAGAGTATCCTGCCCAATGCTGCAGGGACAGGGGGAAGGGCCATAAACAAGTTACAGAGCCCTTTGGGTCCATGTGTCGGCTTCTGTCGGGGGCACGGGAAATGGCAAGGAGGAAATCAACCTGGTGGGATCCTCCAGCCCCCATCCTGTTGGATTCCACGGGTGGGCGTGATGGAGAGCTTGGGGGCCGGGCGCAGCAGGGCTGGGCCTGGGGAGAGAACCCCACCCTTCCTAGGCAGGATCTGGCCGAGGAGGGGAAAAAGGTGCAGCTCTCCCGGTGAAGTCTTGTTCTTTAGAGCAGGGGGCCCAGGAGGGTCCAAGGTGCTCCCGAGCGGGGCCCTGGTGCCCCCTTGGCTCCTCGCACCACCATATTCACATCGCTTGGAGAGCTTTTCCAAGTTCCCCTGCTCCTGGAAGTGTGCCCTGCGTTGCTGAGATGCGAGGCCATGCATGCTTCTGGTCAGGTCCAGCACAAACCCAAGGGTCCCGGCAGGACCAAGGGGGAGGCAGTCCCTCACCGTCCCTGTGGACACCAGACCCTCCTGCAGGTAACACCACCCACCGCAGGGGACAGTTCCACGGATATGTGAGGGTACGCCAGTGTGGTCCACAGGCTGTGTGACATCGTGAGTCTGCTGTGTGTGAGGGAGCAGCTGTGGGCGGGTCCGCATCCGTGTGTGTGTGTGTGTGTGTGTGTGTGCGCGCATTTTCAAGCACCTCTGACCACCTGAGCATTCCTCTGAGCTGAGGACCATGTGTGTAGGATTCTGCACGTGTGTGTGTGGACTTGCATGTCCTCTTTTGCTCCCCTGTGTGCAGGCCGTCATGGGTGCGTGGGCGCTTAGCTTGTGTGTCTCGTATGTGTGTGCGCGTGGGTGACCAGGGTGTATGCCTGCATCCCGGAGACAGGGTGTGTTTATGTTTTGCGTCTGTGTGTGTGCACACCCATGGGTGAGTGTGTTGCGAGGCCTCGAGTGACTGCATGCACACCGGCGCCGTGTGGGCGTGTTCACGTGTGCTGCAGGTGCATGCCGGCGTGTGCACACGTGTGTCTCTGAGTGTGGCCACGTGTGCTTGCCTCATGTGTGGGTGGAGGCTTCAGGTGCACGCACGCGAGAGTGTGTGGCGAGTGTGAACGTGTGTGTGCTGGACGCCGAGTGTGTAGGTGTCTGTTTCTTGGTTGTGTGTTCCCGTGAGCAGGACTGTGGTTTTGCGTGGCCGAGTGTCATGCCTGCGAGCTGGTTCCGTGCATTTTTTTGCGTAGGTGTGTGCTTCTACGCACAGAGGCATGTGTGTATGCGTGCACGCAGAATTCTGTATGCCTGGGTGAGGTGAGTGGTGTGTATTCGGTGCGTATGCATTTCCAGGCACCGCTGGGTGTGTGACCCTGCAGGGCTACGCATACAAGGCTGTGTGCCGTAGTCCTTGCCTGGGAGTGTTTTGTGTGCATACCCTTGTGTGCCCACAGATTCCTGTGGTGTGTTTGGGGACTTGCAGGCCCAGGGGTTATTGTGGTTTTGGGTGTGTACCTGTGCGTGTAGGTGTCGCCACCCTTGCAAGCCTCGGTGCTGGAGACTCTGTGTGTGTGTGTTTTTCTGTGTGTGTGTGTGCGCGCGCGTGTAGGCATGTCTCTGTGTGAGGGGATAAGTGGGAATGCCTCTGTGCCATCGAGCAGGTGTATTCACTGTGTGTCTCCTCTTCTGTAATCAGTGTGTGTGTTTGTGTGTATGGGGACAATTGGAAATGCCCTTATGCCGTAGACCATGTGTTTTCTTTGTGTGTCTCCGCTTCACTAAGCAACGTCTGCGTGTGTGTGTGTGTGTGTGTGTGTGTGTGTATGTGTGTTTCTCTGGGGCCTTCTTTGTACACAGTTGTGCTGGAGAGTTTGGTGTGTGTTGTGGGTACATGTTTCCATGTGAACTTGTGTTTCCAGTTGTAGGGCTGAGGGTGCATGTCTCTGTGACATGAGATAGGTTGTGCAGGGAGTGCATGTGGGTTTGCGTGGGCTTAAGCGCGTGTGCACGTACGTGCGTGTGAGTGTAGCGGTTGACTGTGCATTTCTATATCAGGGAGGATGTGTTGTTTTCTCACATGTGTCTGAATCCTCAGGGCGTGCGCATATGAGTGTGTGTTTTGGACCCTTGAGAATGCCTGCGTGTCAGATTCTGTGGATGTTTCTGGATTGCGGGGGATCACGGGCATACTTCCTTTTTGAGCAGGTCAACTGCGTACGCCTGTGCCGGAGACCTTGTATGGGTTGTCTGTGTGTACGTGTGCTTGCAAGCGCACGTGTGTGTTGGTGTACTGTGTGTGGTGTGCTCTGTGTGATTGCAGAAGCATGAACCTGTGTGTGTGTGTTTGTGTGCCTGTTTGAGTGGCTACGTGTGTGTTCCTGTATGACACAGACCATGTGTTTTACTTACATGCTTCTGTACCCTCAGGGCTATGTGTGAGTGTGTCGTGCTCAGATGTAACGTCGTGAGTAGCGTATGCCTGCGTGCTGGAGTTTGTGGATGTGTTGGGGTGTGTGTGTTAGTGTTCTTGGGCACACCCGTGTAATGGTTTTTATGGTGGTGCCACATGCGTATGCCTGTGCCGGACACCTCGTGTGAATTGGGTCTGTTCTGGGTGTTTTTGCAAGCACCTATGTGTCTGCAGGCAAGGGATGGTGTGCATGCTTCAGATCAACATGAGCGAGTGTGTACACAGTGTGTACAGTGGGTTCGAGGAGAGTATGTGTGTATGTGTGTGTGTGTGTGTGTGTGTGTGCACACTTGATGGGCTACTTGTGTGTTCCAGGATGACGTAGACCATGGGTTTTGCTTACGTGCTTCTCTATCCTCAGGGGAGTGTGTGTGTGGTTGCGTGTGTTCTGTGTGTGTGTGTGAGTGTGCATGCTCCGATGTGTTGGCGTCAGTTGTGTATGCCTCTGTGCCAGGGGTTTTTGATGTGGTCATTTCCGTGTGTGAGTATGATGGTTCCGCGACACACGTGTGTATGTATTTTGGGGCCGGGACTGTATGTGTAGGCCTTTGCCGAGACCTTCTGTGAGTCGTATGCATTGTGTGTGTGTGTCTGTGTTCGTGTTTACAAGCCCCTATGTGTCTGTATGCAAGGGCTGCTGTTACAAGCCTGAATTTCATACCGAGGAGTGTGAGTTTAGTGTGTTCAGTAGGTTTCCTTGAGCGTGTGTGTGTTTGTGTGTGTGCGTGTGTGTGAATGGAGCTTGTGGGTGTGTGTTTGCATTTTCATGTGTCTGTGTGTGTGTGTGTGTGTGTGTGTCTGTGCGCATGTGTCATCTCCACGCCTTTGTATCAGAGATAATGTGTGGGTGCGTGTAGCATGTGCATGTGTTTGCACGAACACACGTGTCTTGTATGTCACTCTGTGTTTAGATGAAAATGTGAGTCTGGTTACGTGTGGCCTCATGCACGCCTGGGTGCCGTGAGTCTGTGTGTGTGGGGGGGTATGCATGTGCCTCTCGATGACTTGGTTTCAGGGATCATGTGTGGGTGTGCAGGGTATGTGCGTGTGTTTGGACGAGCACAGACGCATCACGTGTTTCTCTGTGTTTCGAAGAACACGTGAGTGTGATTTTGTGTGGCCTCATGCACGTCTGGGTGTCGAGAGTCTGTGTGTGTGTGTGAGTGTGTGTGTCTGTGATGTGTGCCCAAGCCTTTGGACAGGGTCACGTGTGTATGAGTGTGTTGGGAGTCCCTGGTCGGGAAAGGAGAGGGCCCATGGCACTTCCCGCTCTGCTGATTATGGAGAAAGGGGCCAGTGGCGGAGTGCAGCCACGTCCCTCCTGACACACAGACCTTGTGTGCATTCCATGGTTACTCAGGGTTCTCTGTCCCCTCTCGCCGCAAAACGCACACGGGCCAAGGCAAGGCAGGCACGTGTCAAGCACACCACCCATCGAGGCAGCTTGCACGGATGGTGCCGGTGTGGGAAAACCCTAGGGGTCTCAGTGTGTGTTACAGAGGGGCTCAAACCTTGTACCCGCCTCTGTGTTGATTAGCCAAAGGCAGCAAAGAATAAGAAAGAATCCGTGAGCAGCACGTTCCTCCAGAGGAAAGAGCCCTGCGGGGAGCTCTCCTCCCAGTAGAAAGGCCATCCTGGACTCTGTTCTTCTCCTGTTTGGGCCGGTCTTGTCCACCTCCTGTGTACCAGGCGGGGAGGACGAAAAGGAGAGGAGCTGAACCCACAGGCACGTGTTCCCTGCCTCAGCGAGGGGCACCCAGCTTGTTGCTCCCTGAGCCAACAGGGGTTTCCCAGCACCACTTCTCACCAGTCCGGGGCTCGCCCCTCCCCGTCCGCTCGCCCTGCACTCACCCCGTCTTCGACGTTCCCCACCGCCTGCACCTCAGCTGGGCTTGGGATCTGGCAACGTGTGCCCACGAATGGATCCCGGCAGAGCCTCCCAGCGGCCCCTGTGGTGCTATGCCGACATCTCATGCTGTTTGTGGAGTCCTGACCTCATTGCCTTGGGGAACTGGGTTCCCTCCTGGCGGCCCCGGCAGCTAGGTGTAGGTCGAGGAGGGTTTGGCCTTCGGGCTCGGGAACCCTGCCGGCTTCACGGTTCGGGCCTGAACGTCAGCAAGTCTGCCCGCGGTTGGTCAGATCTCAAGTTGGGGATCTCAAGTCCGATACAGCCCCTCAGGGAGAATTCTAGGGTGGTGGAGAGCAACGGGCCAAAGGAAGACTGCTGGGGCCATCGTCACGTCTTCTGGTCTCCTTGTCGCCTAAGCTGGAGAGTAGCCTCACAGCTCCCCCAGGCCAGTCCGTGGGATTCATCGTGTCGACAAGATGGAGGGGAAGTCCCAGGCATGCTGACGGTTGCAGCGGGGCTGCCCGCGGGGATCCGGACGTGGAGGACCCCAGAACGTGCTGCGCTCGCCCCACCCACTTTCCCTAGAGCCCTCTGCGGCTCGCTCCTCGGGGCTTTTAGGAAGGGCCTGCCGAGCTCTACAGGGGAGAGGAAAGGCTGGACGGTGCCGCTAAAGCGCCTCCCAGGTGTCTCCCATAAACACAGGCGCTCCGCTTCCTTGACTGGGGGATGCCCCGCCTGCCCCGGAAAGAGGTGTTTAGGATTGGACCCCTGCCGCAGGTCGCATGGCTTAAGCTGTTGGGCGCATCACAAGGACTTCGGGTTTCCTCCCAGGGCCTTAGGGTGCAAACCAGGGGATGTGGCTCGTGCACATCTGCCTGGAGTTCAGGGCAGCTTCAGGGCAAACACGTACGTGGCGCAAGAGGGCTGAGCGCCTCCTGAAGAAGACCGCCCGCTCCAGGGGCTTAATGGCCAGAGCTGCTGGGAGACGGACGCTTGCTACGGGACTGGAGGACCCAGGGCAACGGTCTTCCACGGATGTGGTCTCGCAGGCAAGGGATGGGGCGCCCAGAATGCGTGTGTGCTTTCCAGTGTACGTGTGTCGAGGCGACGGGGACAAGAAACAAGGGAGGTGCCCTTGAAACCCAGCCTCCCGTGAGGTCTCCGTTCCAGGCTGCTTACCTCTTGTCCTTTGGCCCCTCTCCTGTTCCTTCCCTAGCAGGGGCAATGCCAGATGTCTGTCATTGCATGAATGTCTGTCTCCCTGGATTGCGAGTGGACGTGGAGATCATCCACATGATGGCTGAACACATGGAAACCACAGTCCAAGGCCGTGGGGGTGCATATGAAATCCGGTCCACTGCAAACCCACCGCAGACCCGGCTGGGAACGGAATAGGTCTGTCCGTGCACGCGCTTCCACATGCACGTGTGTGTACATGGAAGGCCACGCCTGTGTACCCCTTTCCCACGGTGTTACAGCCAGCTGCCCACACGGGTACCTGTGGGCACGCAAAGAAACCTTGGTCTGAACACACGGGTGTGTAAGCACTCGGCTGTACTGAACACCGCTGGCACCTTAGAAGGCAGCCGGCATGAACTCTGCGCAGCTCGAACCCCCGCGATAACATTAGTCCAGCCGCCCATGGAGTGGAGCCATGGCGCAGAGCCACGCATCCACCGCCGGTTCAGGAGACGGAGCCGAAGAAGACCTGTGCGAGGGCACAGAAGATGCCGTGGCCTCAAGAGTCGGTACGGACCTGCCGGGGACACGTGGAGGGTGAAGAACCGCCGGAGCAACCACGACAGGCACCTCCGTGTACAGGACGCGGCACGTGTGGCCCTTTGACGACTGAGATGACTGAGGTGTGGTGTAAGAAACCCGTCTGTTCCTGTAATGCTGGGGGAGACCGGCTTGCACTGGCTGCACACCAAAATTGCCCCAAGCCTACCTTGTTGGCCCAAAGCCACACGTTGGGTATCCTCTCTCCACGAGTGGGGGCCAGCCCTGGGGACGTGACGGGCCAGCCCTGGGGACGTGACGGCCCAGCCTCAAGTTCTGCTCACGGTCTGACCTGGTGGCCCGCAGGGGAAGGCTAGAGAAGATGTGTTCTCCTCTGCAGGCCAGACAAGCTGGGAACGCCTTCCCCACGGCATTTGTGGTTTCGCCCGAATGCAACGGAAGACACTCAGTCTCTGGAAGTGAAGGTACGTGCGTACGTGCTGTGTCACCTGGGAGCCAGCCCCAGCTTCTTGCCTCCGGCCTCCAAAGGGTGCACACTGTAGTCACCTGGCCGCCAGACAGAATGCCCAACTGCCCATCCACAGGGTTCACCCAGACATTGTCTCAGGGGAGGGGCATCCGGATTCACGTTGCCGGATGCCCTTGGCTGCACGAAAGGCACGCCTCCCTCTGTGCTCCATGCCAAACACACTGAGTGTCTGTGGGTAAGTGTGTGTGTGTGTGTGTGTGTGTGTGTGTCTGTGTGTGTTTGTGTCGGGGGCACCCAGCTTGGGACCCTTTCCCTGGTCACGTGACCAGTGGCTAGTCACAGAGGAGAAGAGGGCTTTTATTTCATGGGAAAGGAGGTGCTCGGACAGGCTTCTGCATCTTGCTTCCTGAAGCCTTCATCTTCCAGAGACCCTGTGGCCAGAGAGTGGGCAGAGAAACAGCGCCCTGAAGACAAACACCGAGTCGGGGGAAGAGGGAGAGCAGAGCATGGGGAAAGGACAGGCGGAGAGACGGATTGAGCACTCTCGGTCCCTCTTCTCCTGAGCAGCCAAGGACGTGGCCTGGGGGCAAACTGTGGCCGAACCCCCGCCCCCTAGCCCCGTGCCCCGAACAGGCAGACCGCTTCCGACCTCTGTCTCCTGGAATGGCCCTATTCCGCAATGCCTGGGCTGACGTTTCCACGCACGCTAGGCCAGGGTTCCCGGTGGTGCATACGCTGTCCTCAGTCTTGGACGATCGTGTTGGGGAAGGGCAAGGGACGGTTTCGCATTGACAGGCTACAAACACCGGGTGGAGAGCGGGCTGGAGGAGGCCACGGGATGGAGGGGAGGGGGTTGTGGGCCCTGGGGCCTGGGGCGCCTTAGGTAGAGCCCGAGGCCACCCTGGAGGAGGCGCACTGGCTGCCTCCCTGGCCGGCTCCCGCAGGGGGTGAGGGGCGGGGCCTGTGGCGGCCACGCCCACGGCCTTGCCGCTGGCAGCACCTGGGGTCCGGCCATTGTCCTGGGCGTGGATCAGGCCTCCTTCGCGCCGAGGCCCCACGCGTGCCACCTCCACCTCGGCCCCGTGGCCTCCTGGCCGGAAGCCCTTGTGCGCATGCGTCCCAGACTCCGGTGGCTTCTGCGAGGAGACGGCTGACGTCCCCCCTTCGCTGGGCCGCGGAGCTCCACTGCCGGGCCGCCTGCGGGAGCCGCGTGCTCACCCCTCCTGCTCCGTTCCTCCGCAGCTGCCCCAGCTGGGGGCCACATGGGACGCGGGACTGCCCCCCAATCCTGACCGACTCCGTCGAGGGAGGGGTCCATCGGGACGCGGCTGTCCGCGGACATATAGCCCCACCCCCAGAAGAGAGGCGAAGGTGCTGCTGGGCCTAGGCGTGGGGATGGCGGCAGAGCCAGCGCAGGACGAGGAGGGCCGTTGGGAGAGAGAGGGCGCCATCCTGGTGGTGGAGCTTGTGCTAGTGGGGGATGACGTAATGTTGGTGTGGCAGCTTGCGGTGGTCCAGGTGGCAGAGGACCCCGGGGAGACTGAGGAGGAGGACGAGGACGAGGACGACGAGGCTAGGGAGGTGGGCAGTGAGGCTGAAGTAGAGGGGGAGGCTGAGGAGGGCGAGGAGGCTGAGGAGGAGGAAGAGGAGGAGGAGGAGGAAGAGGAGGAGGAGGAGGAGCAGAGGGAGGAGGAGGATGAGGCTGTTGAGGATGAGGTTGCAGAGGTACCAGAGGTGCAGGAGGAGGAGGATGAGGAGGAGGAAGACAGGAGGGAAGAGGCCTGGGAGGAGAGCCAGAAGGAGCGAGAAGCGCAGGAGCTGCAGGAGAAGCAGGAAGGGGAAGAACGGCCAGAGGCACGGCCACGTCCGTCCCCGTCCCCGCTCCAGGCCCTCGAGGCCCTGCAGTCAGAGCTGGAGCCCATGAACAAAGACGCCAGCAGGGCCTACTCTGGGCTCAAGCTCAGGTTCTGGCAGAGGCGACGGCGTCACCTGGACCACCGAAGCGCCCTCATCCGGGGCATCCCTGGCTTCTGGGCCAAGGCTGTATCCTTGATACCTTCACGGAGGGACCCCGATGTGGCCGGGCTAGCGCAGGAGACTCCTGTGGCAGGGGGCCTGCGTTGTGGTGGCCTGGCTCATGCCTCGGTGATCACGACAGTTTCGAATCCCTGCTTCCGGGTGGGGGTCCCTGGTGGGGCCGCAGGTTGCCCTCGATGTGCCGGGGAGGGGGCCGTGGGTGGGCAGGGAGGTCACCGAGGATTTCCAGCTTTCTGTGTTAGTGCCCAGCAGGGAATTACCTAACTAACTAATGCAGCAGGCCGTGCGGGGGCGCAGGGGCCCTTGACACAATCTGTGAGGTGGAGTGGGTCCCGGTGGTAGGAGGGGAGATGCAGGGCGCACTTGCTGTGCAGACCTGCTCTGTTGTTGTAGCTCTTTCTTCTCCAGCCCTCGGAGAGTCCTTGACCCGAAGCAGTTTGTGAACCACCCGCAGATGTCAGCCATGCTCAGTGAGCAAGATGAAGGCATACTTGGCTCCATGACGGATTTGAAGGTCTGGCCCGGGAGATGGAGGCCCGGCCTGGGGGATGGGAGAAGAGGGGGTAACAGAAGCGATTCCTCCCCAAGGCCAGGAGGGGAAGGGTCTGCTGGACAGAGATCTCAACCCTCTCCCCCACTTTGCCGCCCGGCAGGTGGAGGAACTCGAGTCTCCCCGTGATGGCCGCAAGATCCTGCTCTTCTTTCGCGAGAACTCCTACTTCCGCAACGACGTCGTTGAGAAGGAGTATGTCCTCAGGGCTGCTGGTAAGGGGCCTCTGCGTGCATGGGCGGCAGCAGGTGGAGGCGGCAGGGTTGAACCTGATGCATCATCCAGCGCCTTCGCACGGACCCTTCCTCTTGCAGGGTACGAGCCGTCTCATTCCACTCCCATCCAGTGGCACCACTGTTACGAACAGGAGGCCTGTACCCGCAGACGCCACAAGAGCAGCCTTAACTTCTTCAGCTGGTTCTCTGACCACAGCTTTGCCGGGCCTAGCAGGATAGCTGAGGTGGGTCCCTGTGACAAACCGCGCACGTGAACCTGCCTGTGCTCCCCAGCGGACTGGGATGTGCATCTGAGCCCTGCCCCGTTTCCCCTGCCAGATCATCATGGACGACCTGTGGCCCGATCCCCTGCAGTACTACGTGAGGAAGAAGGCCCCAGCAGAGGGAACTGAGAGGAGGGCAGGTGAGACGCCCAGGGCGTGGGTGCTGAAAATGCTCCGTGCGGCTCCGTGGGAGCTGGGCTCCACAAATGCAGAAACGGAGGCTTAGAGGAACACTCAAGAGGCGGTGACCCCGTGTCCAAAGGGCATCACCGTGAGTCGGGGAGGGCGGTGTCAAACTGGTTCTGCCTGGGAAGCTTGAGGCAGGCGGGTCAGGCAACACCAGTGAGCAGAGCCGGAGAAGCAGTCGGCTCAGCAGCTGCCTTGCGGGAAGTGCCACTCCCTGGCCGTGAACTCCTGCCCTCAGGTCTCCTCGCCACCGCCTCAGCTTTGAGCCCACCTAAGCACCTCTTGCCAGCCTTGGCGCAGATGTCTGCGTTCCCTGGCGTAAAGGCTCATGCGTCACCCCGTCACTTTTGTGTGTTCATCGGTAGAGTCCTCCCAGTCATCTCCCTGGGCAATCTCCTGTGCCCACCGCAATCAGCCAGAGAACACTGGAGAGCGTGCACAGATACCGTTGCTATGTGGGTGGAGGAAATGTAGGGGGATCGCCATCAAGGGCCGGGGAGAGGGGCAGGGGAGAATGGCCTCCGTTCCCCGAAAGGGCCTTGAAACCCTCAAGCAAACCTGCGTGTGGCCCGTAGAGGATACTCACCGGCCGCCTCATGTGTGCCCGGGTGACTGTGTGCCCGTGCGTCTGTGTCTGTGTCTCCGTCTCTCCCAGGGAACTTGAGCATGTTGAGGTGAATACGCAGAAGCCTTGCCCTTGACCCGGAAAGAGTCCAGGACCTTCAGATGGAGCCGGATGATCAGCCTGGTCCCTCCCACAGGGAACACCTCCAGTCTGGTGCCTGGGAGAAACACAGGGCCGATTGAGGCCCCCTGTAAAAATACTGAAATGTGGAAAAACGACGTCAACCGTGTTTATGTGTGTTACTGTGTGTACGCTCACACACGGTCGTCTTCATGGAAAGGGGCAGGTGGGGAGCCTGAGCTCATGGGATTCCCGTCGATGCTTACTACTCTGCCCCGGCATCCTTATTCCGTGGAAGGGGTGGGGCCGTATGCTGGCCCAGAGGTCCAGGTCACACGAGCTCTGGGACTGCATCCCAGCGTGGCAGAGGTCCTTCCCCTAGGGATGGTGGAGGTGGGCAGGGAGAGGAGATGAGCGAAAGGCCAGCTAACAGGGCCCATGCCTTCCCTGGGGAAATAACAGAGGTCAAAGAAAGGGAAGGGCGAGCCAGGGCCAAACGTGTCCAGTGTCAACTTTTGGTGGATGGCGATGACCGTCTCCCAGAGATGCTCCCTGGTGGATGACCTCACACACAGAACGGGTGGGACTGTAGTTTCATTACTCCGTTGAACCCCAGTGCCAGGGCTCTCCTTTCTTCTAAACAAGGGGCCCAGGCCCTTGCTGACACAGTCATCCTCTCAGCCCCAGATACAGCGGGAGCGAGTGGGGGCCAGGCCCTGTGGAGGGACTGTTGGAGAGGGGAAAGTGGGAGGAGGGAAGGTAGGAAAGATCACCCTGTCGTTCTGGCCCAGGTAGCTGGGCGGAAGCATAAATTGCAGGGAAAGGCGCGCGCGCGCGCGCGTGCGGGCCCGCACACACACACGCACGCGCGCGCGCACACACACACGAACACCATCGGGTTCCAACCGCCCTAAGCCACAGAATATTTAGCCACTCACATACACTGACACATACTCAGGAGCAGAGCCAACACCCCCAGCCAACACACAGTGATTCAGTCACCCTCATGTCCTGACACGCACACACTCACTCACCCTCCCAGGCACACAACCTTCACCCACTCACATGTCCAGAGACACGCTCACATACTGACAACCCCACGCAGCCCCATGATCCCCACTTCCCGGCTTCCCTAGGACGTTGGCTTGGGGTCCCCCAGATGGTCAGCAGAGGAGAGGGCAGAGTATTGCTGAATGCGAGACCCAGGACACCCGCCCGTGTGCTGTCTGTCCCGTGCTGACCCCGAGGCTGATCTGCCTCCTTCTCCGTGGTCTGAAGGCAGGTGCCCAATGCCCTCTATCCGCTTAGACCCCAAAAGGGAAATGCCACCAAAGGGCACCCCTAGTCCTCACCAACACCCCACGGAGCACGCTCCCCTGGTTAAGGGCCAAGTGCGCGCAGGCTGCTTTGACCGTGTAGGGCACCGTCCATCTTCTGAGGTCTTGGCCTCACTCCTCCCACTTTCAAATTCTTTGTGACTTTGGGACTCAGAGGCCAGTCTCTTGCACGGAGCATAGATGTGGCCAGCTTTTCAACACCTGCCCGTTCTGCTGTCGTCCACATCTTACTCCAGTGCTGTGAAGCCCCGTTACTGACCAGCCCCGTTACTGACACAGGGCAGTCCACAATCACAGTACTTGGTGTCTGTGTACTCCCTGGCTGTTTCCACCCTCTATTCCTCCGTGACTTCCCCATTTGCTGTCTCATGTTTTCGGGAAACATGACAGCTGCCCTGGTTGACACCACTGGATTCAGCTCTGCTCAGCCGACTTGTTGCTTCCCCACGCGTGGGTGGCCCCTTCCTCACAGGCGATGTGTCCTTTGGGTCTACATGCCTCGCAAAGTATGAATTCAGCTGGGGGCAGACCAGTCCTTGCCTCCCCGCCTCCGCCCTTCCTCGCCGCGCCCTGCCTGTCTCTCCCTCCCCATCCCTGCGCACGGCTCTCCCTCCTGCCCCTGTCCCTCTCTTCCCTTCTCTCCCTCCCTCCCATTCCCCCTCTCTCCCCCAGCTCTTCTTCTCCTTCTGGGCTTCTCTCCCTCTCCTCCCAGTCTCCCTCTCCTCCCCCTCCCCCTGTCACCACCCCAGCCTTCTCCCTCTCCAAGGCTGTGCTCCTGTTCCTGCGGTAACACCAGAGGAGCCTCCTCTAGTGGTTTGGGCAAGGTTGCAAGTGCTGGGTCAGTTTGGATTGTACCAGTAATTCCAAAGTCTGAGCTGTCTCACGGACTGTCTCAGACATTTGTTTCTTCTCCCCATAGACAGCCATGCATCTTACTCCCTGCAGGGGCGTTTGTGACACTTGTTGCGACCACAGCCCCTGCACTTAACGCCTGCACTAAACGCCAAGGGAGTTCCTCCTGCGTCTTTCTGGTCAAAATCCCCCAGGACACACCGACCCACTCCTTCTAATGGAGGCCCTCCCACGATGCAACCGCAACGCTGGTGGCCTTGCCATCACCCACGAGGCCTTCCCTGACACCTCAGGCGGCAAGCATCCTATCCCGCCACAGCACCCGCCCCCGCCCCCCGGAGCAGACCTCAGTGAGGTGTGGTCTTGTCTCAAAGGACGTGGGGAGTACCAGAGAAAGGGCACTTGTGCTGTGCATGCTCACTTGGCCATCCCCTCCCCGCACGGTACTCCACTCAGCCACCGACACAGTCTAAGGGAGAACTTGGAGCGGAGCTGGAAGAAAGACACAAGAGCCCTTGCATGCAAGTCAGGTGGAGAAGGAGAACGCAACGAGGAAAAGAGACACAGAAACAAAGCGAAAGGGGCCGCTCAGAGGAAAGCACCTTGGGAGCAAGTTTTACCACTGGCTTGGGCAGAGGAATTTGCAGAGTTTCTCTTTGGACTGAAAGCCTGGCCCAGTCGCATGCTGCCCAGTCGCAATCACGGACCTCACCGGGGCCGGCTTAGCAGCTCTGTAGGCACCCCGGTGGCCAGGGACCTCGGCTCTTTGCAGAGTAACTTCAGGGAAAGTACTTGGCGTGCAGTTCCCTTCTCTTCCGGAAAGCTGGGGCGGGGGATGGGGGGTGGGGGGCTGGGGAGGCGGATGGCCCCTGCACGCAGCACCTTGGCGGCGGGCTCCTGGCGCCGTGCACCACCGGGCAGGCCCAGGGCGAAAGCCACGTGGCAGTGACGGGGCGCAGGTGGGGCAGCAGCTGATGCCCCCCGGGCTCTCCCCCAGGTCCCCTAAGAAGGAGCGCGGGAGGCTTTCGCGCGGCGGGCACACTCGGCATTCAGCCGCCGGATTTCAATTCCTGGCGCCAGCCGAGGGGCCCCAGACGGACGGACGAGAAAGGGACGAGTGGGGCTGGGATACCACGGCACTTGCGGGAAAGGCCTGACAGGGGTCTCTGAAGAGAACGTTTGGGGTTGAGAGGCGCGGAGGCCACCGCGGTGGAGGGGCTCGGGCGGGCTCCCGGGCGGGCTCTGGTGCGGCCAAGACACAGGGCGGGTGGTGGCCACGCCCACTGCCCTGGCACGGGTTAGACCCGGGAGCACGCCGCGTCCTGCGCGGGGCTCGGGGGCTCCATCCGGCCCAGGCCGCATGCGTGCCTCCCCCCGCCCCACACCCCTGCGCCGCCCGTGTCTGCCCCGTCACCGCCCGCCCCGGGGGCCTGTGCGCATGCGTGCCCCAGGCCCGCGCACTCTGCTAGGCGCTGCCGCCCAGCGGCGTTCCTGGGCGCTGCAGCTGAAGCTGCCGGTGCCGCCTCCGTCGCCTTCAGTCCCCAGCGGCCGGCGCTCAGGGCCAGGGCCACATGGAGAGTGAGTCGAGGTCCGGGGAAGGCGGGGCTGCCCCAGAATCCTGGAGCACCTTGGTCGCAGACGAGGGCGGTGAGGAGGCGGGGGCCCTCAGGGAGACCGGCTCCTGCGGGCACGCGGGGGCGCTTCTGGCCCTCGAGGCTGCGGGGGTGGTGGCAGAGGCTGTGCGGGAAGCTGAGGCCCAGGGGGGCACAGAGGAGGCCGGCGCGGGGCCGGAGTTGGTGCTGGTGGTGGAGGATATCGCGGCGGTGGTGGAGGTGGTGGCGGTGGAAGTCGAGGAGGTGCTGGCGGCGGAAGACGAGGAGGTGCTGGCGGTGGAAGTCGTGGAGGTGCTGGCGGTGGAAGTCGAGGAGGTGCTGGCGGCGGAAGACGAGGAGGTACTGGCGGCGGAAGACGAGGAGGCGGCGCAAGCACAGCAGGTCGAGAGGCCGAAGGAGCTGTGGCAGGCAGAGCCGGTGCCCCGGCCCGACCCAGCCGGGGCCGCACTTGCCGCGCTGGAGGTGGTTCAGGAAGCGCTCCGCTCTGTGGACGCCCAAGCCTCCAGGGCCTACTTGCGGCTGAAGCGCAGGATGAATCGGAAGCGCAGTGGTCACCTGGCTCGAAGAAGGGCCATCATCCAGGGCATCCCTGGCTTCTGGGCACACGCCGTATCCTTCAGCCTGCTGGCTGGGTTTGGGCACCTGTGGAGGAGAGTGGGAGCAGGGCAGCAGGGTGCAGAGCCTCAGCCAGGGGCAGGAGAGCTGCGGGGATGGGCCTCGCTCCCCCAGCCGTGGGCCCCAGGCCTCCAGCGCTGGGCACCTCGCGGCAGTAGGCCGCCCAGGCAGCAGTGGGCCCAAGGCGGGAGCAGTGGCCCCAGCCTTCTCCTGCACAGCAGAGGGGCAGGGGCCAGCAGAGGGTGGTCCCGGAGGAGGTGGGTGCGGGGAGGGAGTGGGCGTTGGGGGGAAAGGCAGGGGCTGGGACCTGTGCATTGCTGCCTGAGCAGAAGGTCCGGGCCAGTGCTTTGGGGCTGCAGCACCCCAACAGGCCTCTGCGGTCGCGGAACCCGGGTCAACACTCTGGACTCCTAGTGAAGCCCGGTCCCACTTGGCTCAGAGCAGATGCTGCAAGGAAAGGATTTGGGGGGTGCGTGGGGCAGATGGAGAGGCTGCGCGCCTCCTTCCCGGTCCTTCCCAACCTGTCTTTTTGGCGAGGTCACGGCAGACCTAGAGTTCTGTGCGCTTGCACTCATTGAGGGTCAGTCAGCGGGCTGGCCGACTTCAGCGGCCCCCAGGGCCCTGGACACGGTGCAGGGGTGCTACAAACTCTGTCTCCGCAGGTCCTACTGAGGCGGGCCGAGGCCCCTGGCCCAGGTGCTCACAGACACGTTTCCTGCCTCCCTGCCTCTCCGTCTCCACGTCCCCCACCCTGGCTCGCTCTCTCCCCGCCTGCCGTCCCTCTGCAAGTCTCTTCCTCGGAGTTTGGGTGTCTCTGTCTCTCTCTCTCTCCTCCTTCGCGCCCCGTCCTCCCACACTACCCCTTTCCTCCCTCTCTTGCTGACTCTGCCAGGCTCTTGCTTGGCACCCTGGCTGTGCAGCCATGCTGCAAGTGAGCGGAGCAGCCCCCTTGTGGGCACAGAAGGTCCCTCAAGAGCCCAGGGCTTCAGGGGAGCACACAAGCAAACACGGCCGTGAGCGGGGGACCGAGCCCATCCAGACATCCAGCGTGGTGACTGACCGCCTCCTGGCCCAGCCGGCCCCGGGCACAGGCCAGACGGACTTGGGAAGGCAAAGCAGGCAGGCTCTTGGCCTCGCCCTGTTGATCCTCCAGCCCAGCGCCACCCCAGGGCAGAGCATGGGTGACGAAAGGGCAAGCGCTGAGGAGGCTGGGAGTGTGGCGGTGCCTTCTGTTTGTGCACAGGCCCCATTCGGTCCCTGGCTCTCGGTCGGGAAGGGCCGGGGGTTCCCGGGTGGTTCCCGGTTCTCTTTCCGGAGCACTTGCCGTCGAGGCTCCTTGACCCAAGGCAGATCCTGAATCACCCGCAGATATCAGCCGTGACAGGTGACCAGGACGCAGACCTGCTCAGCTACATGACCAATTTAGAGGTTAGCCCTGGAGACGGAGGCCGGCGGTGGTGCCTTGGGAGTGGGGTTGCAGCTGGAGGGGCTGCGGCAGGGTTGCTCAGAGCCGCGCTCAGTCCCCTTCCCCCTCCCCGTCCTCTCGCTTTGCTGGGCCAGGTGGAGGAGCTGGTTCATCCCAAGTACCGCTGCAGGCTGATGTTTTCCTTTGGGAGCAACCCCTACTTCCAGAACGACGTGATCGTTAAGGAGTATCACCTTAGCATCGCCGGTAAGAGTGGGCCTGAGCTTCAGGGGAGCTGGCGGAGGGCCGCCGGGCACGTGGGCCCCGGGAACGGGAAGGGAGGTGTATGGGGTCCTGGGGGCGGGGGAGGGATTTGGCACCGGAGGGGGAGAGGTTGTAGGTTGGGAGCGAGAGCGGGCGTGGGGCCCTGGCCATGGACGGCCTCCCTTAAGTTTCCTCGTCCTGCAGGATATAGGGCGACTCGTTGCACCCCAGTCCAGTGGTTCTGGGATGAGGAACGTGGAGGTGCCAGCCGCAGGCGAGACAGCAGCAGCCTGAACTTCTTCAACTGGTTGTGTGACCCCAGCTGCCCGGGGCCCAACAGGATGGCCGAGGTGAGGCCCCTGTGGCCTTCGTCCGCCACGGTGATGCTGGGGCCCCGGCTGCTGGGGACCGGGGCCGGGGGCCCCACGCTCACCTGGCCTTTTTTCCCCTCCCAGATCATCATCGAAGAGCTGTGGCCCAATCCCTTGCAGTACTACCCTAGGCCGGAAGGCGGCCCATGGGAGTGAGCTGAGAGGAAGACCTGTCGGTAAGGAGCCCCGAGGGCTGGGTCCTGAACTGTGTGGGGAGGGTGCCCGGGGACAGTCAGTTTCATGGCGCGGAAACTGAGGCTCAGAGGAGCCTGGGCCCACGCAGCAGCTGGCAGGGTGGGAAGTGAGCCTGGGGCCACTCAGAGCACACCCACAGGGCGGAGGAGGTGTCTAGTCCGGCAGGTGCCTGCCCCCCATGCTGTGTGCCGGCAAATCCCTGCTCAATCGGGCGAAGCAAGGCTTCGCCACCGCCTTTTCCTGAACTGTCTCCCGTGGCTGTCGGCCCCTCTCTCGGTCCTCCTGCCAACGCCTTCAGTTGGGGATGGCCGGCCTATCTTGGGGAGTCGGGCTCCTTGTCCCGTCCCCGTCGTGGGCCACGACTCCCGGGCTGCCCTCCACGTTCCTGAGCACCGCCTGGCCTCCCGCAGCCATACGGACATCCTGGGAAATGGCCCTAGGCCGTCCACAGGAGGGTCGTGGCGCCCTCGCTGGGGAGGAACAGGGATCCCACGGGGACGAGGCGGGCTCGCAACATCACGTTGGCGATCCCGGCAGCATGTGTTTTCACAAATAGCTAAGATTTTTGTGTGTGTTTTCCTGTTTGTCTCTGTGTGTGTGTGATGCGTGTGTGTATGTGTCGGGGCATGGCCACTGTGTGGAAGTGGACATCAGAGAGCACCCGAGTTTGACCACCGAGACGAATTTGATGAGGCCTCCACCGTTGAGAGACATGGATGGGCTCGTCTCCGTGGTGCTCTGCCTGCACGGGACAGAAACAGGGACAAGGATCAGCAGGGGCGGCGCTAGAGAGTATCCTGCCCAATGCTGCAGGGACAGGGGGAAGGGCCATAAACAAGTTACAGAGCCCTTTGGGTCCATGTGTCGGCTTCTGTCGGGGGCACGGGAAATGGCAAGGAGGAAATCAGCCTGCTGGGATCCTCCAGCCCCCATCCTGTTGGATTCCATGGGTGGGCGTGATGGAGAGCTTGGGGGCCGGGCGCAGCAGGGCTGGGCCTGGGGAGAGAACCCCACCCTTCCTAGGCAGGATCTGGCCAAGGAGGGGAAAAAGGTGCAGCTCTCCCGGTGAAGTCTTGTTCTTTAGAGCAGGGGGCCCAGGAGGGTCCAAGGTGCTCCCGAGCGGGGCCCTGGTGCCCCCTTGGCTCCTCGCACCACCTTATTCACATCGCTTGGAGAGCTTTTCCAAGTTCCCCTGCTCCTGGAAGTGTGCCCTGCGTTGCTGAGATGCGAGGCCATGCATGCTTCTGGTCAGGTCCAGCACAAACCCAAGGGTCCCGGCAGGACCAAGGGGGAGGCAGTCCCTCACCGTCCCTGTGGACACCAGACCCTCCTGCAGGTAACACCACCCACCGCAGGGGACAGTTCCACGGATATGTGAGGGTACGCCAGTGTGGTCCACAGGCTGTGTGACATCGTGAGTGTGCTGTGTGTGAGGTAGCAGCTGTGGGCGGGTCCGCATCCGTGTGTGTGTGTGTGTGTGTGTGTGCGCGCATTTTCAAGCACCTCTGACCACCTGAGCATTCCTCTGAGCTGAGGACCATGTGTGTAGGATTCTGCACGTGTGTGTGTGGACTTGCATGTCCTCTTTTGCTCCCCTGTGTGCAGGCCGTCATGGGTGCGTGGGCGCTTAGCTTGTGTGTCTCGTATGTGTGTGCGCGTGGGTGACCAGGGTGTATGCCTGCATCCCGGAGACAGGGTGTGTTTATGTTTTGCGTCTGTGTGTGTGCACACCCATGGGTGAGTGTGTTGCGAGGCCTCGAGTGACTGCATGCACACCGGCGCCGTGTGGGCGTGTTCACGTGTGCTGCAGGTGCATGCCGGCGTGTGCACACGTGTGTCTCTGAGTGTGGCCACGTGTGCTTGCCTCATGTGTGGGTGGAGGCTTCAGGTGCACGCACGCGAGAGTGTGTGGCGAGTGTGAACGTGTGTGTGCTGGACGCCGAGTGTGTAGGTGTCTGTTTCTTGGTTGTGTGTTCCCGTGAGCAGGACTGTGGTTTTGCGTGGCCGAGTGTCATGCCTGCGAGCTGGTTCCGTGCATTTTTTTGCGTAGGTGTGTGCTTCTACGCACAGAGGCATGTGTGTATGCGTGCACGCAGAATTCTGTATGCCTGGGTGAGGTGAGTGGTGTGTATTCGGTGCGTATGCATTTCCAGGCACCGCTGGGTGTGTGACCCTGCAGGGCTACGCATACAAGGCTGTGTGCCGTAGTCCTTGCCTGGGAGTGTTTTGTGTGCATACCCTTGTGTGCCCACAGATTCCTGTGGTGTGTTTGGGGACTTGCAGGCCCAGGGGTTATTGTGGTTTTGGGTGTGTACCTGTGCGTGTAGGTGTCGCCACCCTTGCAAGCCTCGGTGCTGGAGACTGTGTGTGTGTTTTTCTGTGCGTGTGTGTGCGCGCGCGTGTAGGCATGTCTCTGTGTGAGGGGATAAGTGGGAATGCCTCTGTGCCATCGAGCAGGTGTATTCACTGTGTGTCTCCTCTTCTGTAATCAGTGTGTGTGTTTGTGTGTATGGGGACAATTGGAAATGCCCTTATGCCGTAGACCATGTGTTTTCATTGTGTGTCTCCTCTTCACTAAGCAACGTCTGCGTGTGTGTGTGTGTGTGTGTGTGTGTATGTGTGTTTCTCTGGGGCCTTCTTTGTACACAGTTGTGCTGGAGAGTTTGGTGTGTGTTGTGGGTACATGTTTCCATGTGAACTTGTGTTTCCAGTTGTAGGGCTGAGGGTGCATGTCTCTGTGACATGAGATAGGTTGTGCAGGGAGTGCATGTGGGTTTGCGTGGGCTTAAGCGCGTGTGCACGTACGTGCGTGTGAGTGTAGCGGTTGACTGTGCATTTCTATATCAGGGAGGACGTGTGGTTTTCTCACATGTGTCTGAATCCTCAGGGCGTGTGCGTATGAGTGTGTGTTTTGGACCCTTGAGAATGCCTGCGTGTCAGATTCTGTGGATGTTTCTGGATTGCGGGGGATCACGGGCATACTTCCTTTTTGAGCAGGTCAACTGCGTATGCCTGTGCCGGAGACCTTGTATGGGTTGTCTGTGTGTACGTGTGCTTGCAAGCGCACGTGTGTGTTGGTGTAATGTGTGTGGCGTGCTCTGTGTGATTGCAGAAGCATGAACCTGTGTGTGTGTGTTTGTGTGCCTGTTTGAGTGGCTACGTGTGTGTTCCTGTATGACACAGACCATGTGTCTTACTTACATGCTTCTGTACCCTCAGGGCTATGTGTGAGTGTGTCGTGCTCAGATGTAACGTCGTGAGTAGCGTTTGCCTGCGTGCTGGAGTTTGTGGATGTGTTGGGGTGTGTGTGTTAGTGTTCTTGGGCACACCCGTGTAATGGTTTTTATGGTGGTGCCACATGCGTATGCCTGTGCCGGACACCTCGTGTGAATTGGGTCTGTTCTGGGTGTTTTTGCAAGCACCTATGTGTCTGCAGGCAAGGGATGGTGTGCATGCTTCAGATCAACATGAGCGAGTGTGTACACAGTGTGTACAGTGGGTTCGAGGAGAGTATGTGTGTATGAGTGTGTGTGTGTGTGTGTGTGCACACTTGATGGGCTACTTGTGTGTTCCAGGATGACGTAGACCATGGGTTTTGCTTACGTGCTTCTCTATCCTCAGGGGAGTGTGTGTGTGGTTGCGTGTGTTCTGTGTGTGTGTGTGAGTGTGCATGCTCAGATGTGTTGGCGTCAGTTGTGTATGCCTCTGTGCCAGGGGTTTTTGATGTGGTCATTTCCGTGTGTGAGTATGATGGTTCCGCGACACACGTGTGTATGTATTTTGGGGCCGGGACTGTATGTGTAGGCCTTTGCCGGAGACCTTCTGTGAGTCGTATGCATTGTGTGTGTGTGTCTGTGTTCGTGTTTACAAGCCCCTATGTGTCTGTATGCAAGGGCTGCTGTTACAAGCCTGAATTTAATACCGATGAGTGTGAGTTTAGTGTGTTCAGTAGGTTTCCTTGAGCGTGTGTGTGTTTGTGTGTGTGCGTGTGTGTGAATGGAGCTTGTGGGTGTGTGTTTGCATTTTCATGTGTCTGTGTGTGTGTGTGTGTGTGTGTGTGTGTCTGTGCGCATGTGTCATCTCCACGCCTTTGTATCAGAGATAATGTGTGGGTGCGTGTAGCATGTGCATGTGTTTGCACGAACACACGTGTCTTGTATGTCACTCTGTGTTTAGATGAAAATGTGAGTCTGGTTACGTGTGGCCTCATGCACGCCTGGGTGCCGTGAGTCTGTGTGTGGGGGGGGTATGCATGTGCCATCTCGATGACTTGGTTTCAGGGATCATGTGTGGGTGTGCAGGGTATGTGCGTGTGTTTGGACGAGCACAGACGCATCACGTGTTTCTCTGTGTTTAGAAGAACACGTGAGTGTGATTTTGTGTGGCCTCATGCACGTCTGGGTGTCGAGAGTCTGTGTGTGTGTGTGAGTGTGTGTGTCTGTGATGTGTGCCCAAGCCTTTGGACAGGGTCACGTGTGTATGAGTGTGTTGGGAGTCCCTGGTCGGGAAAGGAGAGGGCCCATGGCACTTCCCGCTCTGCTGATTATGGAGAAAGGGGCCAGTGGCGGATTGCAGCCACGTCCCTCCTGACACACAGACCTTGTGTGCATTCCATGGTTACTCAGGGTTCTCTGTCCCCTCTCGCCACAAAACGCACACGGGCCAAGGCAAGGCAGGCACGTGTCAAGCACACCACCCATCGAGGCAGCTTGCATGGATGGTGCCGGTGTGGGAAAACCCTAGGGGTCTCAGTGTGTGTTACAGAGGGGCTCAAACCTTGTACCCGCCTCTGTGTTGATTAGCCAAAGGCAGCAAAGAATAAGAAAGAATCCATGAGCAGCACGTTCCTCCAGAGGAAAGAGCCCTGCGGGGAGCTCTCCTCCCAGTAGAAAGGCCATCCTGGACTCTGTTCTTCTCCTGTTTGGGCCGGTCTTGTCCACCTCCTGTGTACCAGGCGGGGAGGACGAAAAGGAGAGGAGCTGAACCCACAGGCACGTGTTCCCTGCCTCAGCGAGGGGCACCCAGCTTGTTGCTCCCTGAGCCAACAGGGGTTTCCCAGCACCACTTCTCACCAGTCCGGGGCTCGCCCCTCCCCGTCCGCTCGCCCTGCACTCACCCCGTCTTCGACGTTCCCCACCGCCTGCACCTCAGCTGGGCTTGGGATCTGGCAACGTGTGCCCACGAATGGATCCCGGCAGAGCCTCCCAGCGGCCCCTGTGGTGCTATGCCGACATCTCATGCTGTTTGTGGAGTCCTGACCTCATTGCCTTGGGGAACTGGGTTCCCTCCTGGCGGCCCCGGCAGCTAGGTGTAGGTCGAGGAGGGTTTGGCCTTCGGGCTCGGGAACCCTGCCGGCTTCACGGTTCGGGCCTGAACGTCAGCAAGTCTGCCCGCGGTTGGTCAGATCTCAAGTTGGGGATCTCAAGTCCGATACAGCCCCTCAGGGAGAATTCTAGGGTGGTGGAGAGCAACGGGCCAAAGGAAGACTGCTGGGGCCATCGTCACGTCTTCTGGTCTCCTTGTCGCCTAAGCTGGAGAGTAGCCTCACAGCTCCCCCAGGCCAGTCCGTGGGATTCATCGTGTCGACAAGATGGAGGGGAAGTCCCAGGCATGCTGACGGTTGCAGCGGGGCTGCCCGCGGGGATCCGGACGTGGAGGACCCCAGAACGTGCTGCGCTCGCCCCACCCACTTTCCCTAGAGCCCTCTGCGGCTCGCTCCTCGGGGCTTTTAGGAAGGGCCTGCCGAGCTCTACAGGGGAGAGGAAAGGCTGGACGGTGCCGCTAAAGCGCCTCCCAGGTGTCTCCCATAAACACAGGCGCTCCGCTTCCTTGACTGGGGGATGCCCCGCCTGCCCCGGAAAGAGGTGTTTAGGATTGGACCCCTGCCGCAGGTCGCATGGCTTAAGCTGTTGGGCGCATCATAAGGACATCGGGTTTCCTCCCAGGGCCTTAGGGTGCAAACCAGGGGATGTGGCTCGTGCACATCTGCCTGGAGTTCAGGGCAGCTTCAGGGCAAACACGTACGTGGCGCAAGAGGGCTGAGCGCCTCCTGAAGAAGACCGCCCGCTCCAGGGGCTTAATGGCCAGAGCTGCTGGGAGACGGACGCTTGCTACGGGACTGGAGGACCCAGGGCAACGGTCTTCCACGCATGTGGTCTCGCAGGCAAGGGATGGGGCGCCCAGAATGCGTGTGTGCTTTCCAGTGTACGTGTGTCGAGGCGACGGGGACAAGAAACAAGGGAGGTGCCCTTGAAACCCAGCCTCCCGTGAGGTCTCCGTTCCAGGCTGCTTACCTCTTGTCCTTTGGCCCCTCTCCTGTTCCTTCCCTAGCAGGGGCAATGCCAGATGTCTGTCATTGCATGAATGTCTGTCTCCCTGGATTGCGAGTGGACGTGGAGATCATCCACATGATGGCTGAACACATGGAAACCACAGTCCAAGGCCGTGGGGGTGCATATGAAATCCGGTCCACTGCAAACCCACCGCAGACCCGGCTGGGAACGGAATAGGTCTGTCCGTGCACGCGCTTCCACATGCACGTGTGTGTACATGGAAGGCCACGCCTGTGTACCCCTTTCCCACGGTGTTACAGCCAGCTGCCCACACGGGTACCTGTGGGCACGCAAAGAAACCTTGGTCTGAACACACGGGTGTGTAAGCACTCGGCTGTACTGAACACCGCTGGCACCTTAGAAGGCAGCCGGCATGAACTCTGCGCAGCTCGAACCCCCGCGATAACATTAGTCCAGCCGCCCATGGAGTGGAGCCATGGCGCAGAGCCACGCATCCACCGCCGGTTCAGGAGACGGAGCCGAAGAAGACCTGTGCGAGGGCACAGAAGATGCCGTGGCCTCAAGAGTCGGTACGGACCTGCCGGGGACACGTGGAGGGTGAAGAACCGCCGGAGCAACCACGATAGGCACCTCCGTGTACAGGACGCGGCACGTGTGGCCCTTTGACGACTGAGATGACTGAGGTGTGGTGTAAGAAATCCGTCTGTTCCTGTAATGCTGGGGGAGACCGGCTTGCACTGGCTGCACACCAAAATTGCCCCAAGCCTACGTTGTTGGCCCAAAGCCACACGTTGGGTATCCTCTCTCCACGAGTGGGGGCCAGCCCTGGGGACGTGACGGGCCAGCCCTGGGGACGTGACGGCCCAGCCTCAAGTTCTGCTCACGGTCTGACCTGGTGGCCCGCAGGGGAAGGCTAGAGAAGATGTGTTCTCCTCTGCAGGCCAGACAAGCTGGGAACGCCTTCCCCACGGCATTTGTGGTTTCGCCCGAATGCAACGGAAGACACTCAGTCTCTGGAAGTGAAGGTACGTGCGTACGTGCTGTGTCACCTGGGAGCCAGCCCCAGCTTCTTGCCTCCGGCCTCCCAAAGGGTGCACACTGTAGTCACCTGGCCGCCAGACAGAATGCCCAACTGCCCATCCACAGGGTTCGCCCAGACATTGTCTCAGGGGAGGGGCATCCGGATTCACGTTGCCGGATGCCCTTGGCTGCACGAAAGGCACGCCTCCCTCTGTGCTCCATGCCAAACACACTGAGTGTCTGTGGGTAAGTGTGTGTGTGTGTGTGTGTGTGTGTGTGTCTGTGTGTGTTTGTGTCGGGGGCACCCAGCTTGGGACCCTTTCCCTGGTCACGTGACCAGTGGCTAGTCACAGAGGAGAAGAGGGCTTTTATTTCATGGGAAAGGAGGTGCTCGGACAGGCTTCTGCATCTTGCTTCCTGAAGCCTTCATCTTCCAGAGACCCTGTGGCCAGAGAGTGGGCAGAGAAACAGCGCCCTGAAGACAAACACCGAGTCGGGGGAAGAGGGAGAGCAGAGCATGGGGAAAGGACAGGCGGAGAGACGGATTGAGCACTCTCGGTCCCTCTTCTCTGAGCAGCCAAGGACGTGGCCTGGGGGCAAACTGTGGCCGAACCCCCGCCCCCTAGCCCCGTGCCCCGAACAGGCAGACCGCTTCCGACCTCTGTCTCCTGGAATGGCCCTATTCCGCAATGCCTGGGCTGACGTTTCCACGCACGCTAGGCCAGGGTTCCCGGTGGTGCATACGCTGTCCTCAGTCTTGGACGATCGTGTTGGGGAAGGGCAAGGGACGGTTTCGCATTGACAGGCTACAAACACCGGGTGGAGAGCGGGCTGGAGGAGGCCACGGGATGGAGGGGAGGGGGTTGTGGGCCCTGGGGCCTGGGGCGCCTTAGGTAGAGCCCGAGGCCACCCTGGAGGAGGCGCACTGGCTGCCTCCCTGGCCGGCTCCCGCAGGGGGTGAGGGGCGGGGCCTGTGGCGGCCACGCCCACGGCCTTGCCGCTGGCAGCACCTGGGGTCCGGCCATTGTCCTGGGCGTGGATCAGGCCTCCTTCGCGCCGAGGCCCCACGCGTGCCACCTCCACCTCGGCCCCGTGGCCTCCTGGCCGGAAGCCCTTGTGCGCATGCGTCCCAGACTCCGGTGGCTTCTGCGAGGAGACGGCTGACGTCCCCCCTTCGCTGGGCCGCGGAGCTCCACTGCCGGGCCGCCTGCGGGAGCCGCGTGCTCACCCCTCCTGCTCCGTTCCTCCGCAGCTGCCCCAGCTGGGGGCCACATGGGACGCGGGACTGCCCCCCAATCCTGACCGACTCCGTCGAGGGAGGGGTCCATCGGGACGCGGCTGTCCGCGGACATATAGCCCCACCCCCAGAAGAGAGGCGAAGGTGCTGCTGGGCCTAGGCGTGGGGATGGCGGCAGAGCCAGCGCAGGACGAGGAGGGCCGTTGGGAGAGAGAGGGCGCCATCCTGGTGGTGGAGCTTGTGCTAGTGGGGGATGACGTAATGTTGGTGTGGCAGCTTGCGGTGGTCCAGGTGGCAGAGGACCCCGGGGAGACTGAGGAGGAGGACGAGGACGAGGACGACGAGGCTAGGGAGGTTGGCAGTGAGGCTGAAGTAGAGGGGGAGGCTGAGGAGGGCGAGGAGGCTGAGGAGGAGGAAGAGGAGGAGGAGGAGGAAGAGGAGGAGGAGGAGGAGCAGAGGGAGGAGGAGGATGAGGCTGTTGAGGATGAGGTTGCAGAGGTACCAGAGGTGCAGGAGGAGGAGGATGAGGAGGAGGAAGACAGGAGGGAAGAGGCCTGGGAGGAGAGCCAGAAGGAGCGAGAAGCGCAGGAGCTGCAGGAGAAGCAGGAAGGGGAAGAACGGCCAGAGGCACGGCCACGTCCGTCCCCGTCCCCGCTCCAGGCCCTCGAGGCCCTGCAGTCAGAGCTGGAGCCCATGAACAAAGACGCCAGCAGGGCCTACTCTGGGCTCAAGCTCAGGTTCTGGCAGAGGCGACGGCGTCACCTGGACCACCGAAGCGCCCTCATCCGGGGCATCCCTGGCTTCTGGGCCAAGGCTGTATCCTTGATACCTTCACGGAGGGACCCCGATGTGGCCGGGCTAGCGCAGGAGACTCCTGTGGCAGGGGGCCTGCGTTGTGGTGGCCTGGCTCATGCCTCGGTGATCACGACAGTTTCGAATCCCTGCTTCCGGGTGGGGGTCCCTGGTGGGGCCGCAGGTTGCCCTCGATGTGCCGGGGAGGGGGCCGTGGGTGGGCAGGGAGGTCACCGAGGATTTCCAGCTTTCTGTGTTAGTGCCCAGCAGGGAATTACCTAACTAACTAATGCAGCAGGCCGTGCGGGGGCGCAGGGGCCCTTGACACAATCTGTGAGGTGGAGTGGGTCCCGGTGGTAGGAGGGGAGATGCAGGGCGCACTTGCTGTGCAGACCTGCTCTGTTGTTGTAGCTCTTTCTTCTCCAGCCCTCGGAGAGTCCTTGACCCGAAGCAGTTTGTGAACCACCCGCAGATGTCAGCCATGCTCAGTGAGCAAGATGAAGGCATACTTGGCTCCATGACGGATTTGAAGGTCTGGCCCGGGAGATGGAGGCCCGGCCTGGGGGATGGGAGAAGAGGGGGTAACAGAAGCGATTCCTCCCCAAGGCCAGGAGGGGAAGGGTCTGCTGGACAGAGATCTCAACCCTCTCCCCCACTTTGCCGCCCGGCAGGTGGAGGAACTCGAGTCTCCCCGTGATGGCCGCAAGATCCTGCTCTTCTTTCGCGAGAACTCCTACTTCCGCAACGACGTCGTTGAGAAGGAGTATGTCCTCAGGGCTGCTGGTAAGGGGCCTCTGCGTGGATGGGCGGCAGCAGGTGGAGGCGGCAGGGTTGAACCTGATGCATCATCCAGCGCCTTCGCACGGACCCTTCCTCTTGCAGGGTACGAGCCGTCTCATTCCACTCCCATCCAGTGGCACCACTGTTACGAACAGGAGGCCTGTAGCCGCAGACGCCACAAGAGCAGCCTTAACTTCTTCAGCTGGTTCTCTGACCACAGCTTTGCCGGGCCTAGCAGGATAGCTGAGGTGGGTCCCTGTGACAAACCGCGCACGTGAACCTGCCTGTGCTCCCCAGCGGACTGGGATGTGCATCTGAGCCCTGCCCCGTTTCCCCTGCCAGATCATCATGGACGACCTGTGGCCCGATCCCCTGCAGTACTACGTGAGGAAGAAGGCCCCAGCAGAGGGAACTGAGAGGAGGGCAGGTGAGACGCCCAGGGCGTGGGTGCTGAAAATGCTCCGTGCGGCTCCGTGGGAGCTGGGCTCCACAAATGCAGAAACGGAGGCTTAGAGGAACACTCAAGAGGCGGTGACCCCGTGTCCAAAGGGCATCACCGTGAGTCGGGGAGGGCGGTGTCAAACTGGTTCTGCCTGGGAAGCTTGAGGCAGGCGGGTCAGGCAACACCAGTGAGCAGAGCCGGAGAAGCAGTCGGCTCAGCAGCTGCCTTGCGGGAAGTGCCACTCCCTGGCCGTGAACTCCTGCCCTCAGGTCTCCTCGCCACCGCCTCAGCTTTGAGCCCACCTAAGCACCTCTTGCCAGCCTTGGCGCAGATGTCTGCGTTCCCTGGCGTAAAGGCTCATGCGTCACCCCGTCACTTTTGTGTGTTCATCGGTAGAGTCCTCCCAGTCATCTCCCTGGGCAATCTCCTGTGCCCACCGCAATCAGCCAGAGAACACTGGAGAGCGTGCACAGATACCGTTGCTATGTGGGTGGAGGAAATGTAGGGGGATCGCCATCAAGGGCCGGGGAGAGGGGCAGGGGAGAATGGCCTCCGTTCCCCGAAAGGGCCTTGAAACCCTCAAGCAAACCTGCGTGTGGCCCGTAGAGGATACTCACCGGCCGCCTCATGTGTGCCCGGGTGACTGTGTGCCCGTGTGTCTGTGTCTGTGTCTCCGTCTCTCCCAGGGAACTTGAGCATGTTGAGGTGAATACGCAGAAGCCTTGCCCTTGACCCGGAAAGAGTCCAGGACCTTCAGATGGAGCCGGATGATCAGCCTGGTCCCTCCCACAGGGAACACCTCCAGTCTGGTGCCTGGGAGAAACACAGGGCCGATTGAGGCCCCCTGTAAAAATACTGAAATGTGGAAAAACGACGTCAACCGTGTTTATGTGTGTTACTGTGTGTACGCTCACACACGGTCGTCTTCATGGAAAGGGGCAGGTGGGGAGCCTGAGCTCATGGGATTCCCGTCGATGCTTACTACTCTGCCCCGGCATCCTTATTCCGTGGAAGGGGTGGGGCCGTATGCTGGCCCAGAGGTCCAGGTCACACGAGCTCTGGGACTGCATCCCAGCGTGGCAGAGGTCCTTCCCCTAGGGATGGTGGAGGTGGGCAGGGAGAGGAGATGAGCGAAAGGCCAGCTAACAGGGCCCATGCCTTCCCTGGGGAAATAACAGAGGTCAAAGAAAGGGAAGGGCGAGCCAGGGCCAAACGTGTCCAGTGTCAACTTTTGGTGGATGGCGATGACCGTCTCCCAGAGATGCTCCCTGGTGGATGACCTCACACACAGAACGGGTGGGACTGTAGTTTCATTACTCCGTTGAACCCCAGTGCCAGGGCTCTCCTTTCTTCTAAACAAGGGGCCCAGGCCCTTGCTGACACAGTCATCCTCTCAGCCCCAGATACAGCGGGAGCGAGTGGGGGCCAGGCCCTGTGGAGGGACTGTTGGAGAGGGGAAAGTGGGAGGAGGGAAGGTAGGAAAGATCACCCTGTCGTTCTGGCCCAGGTAGCTGGGCGGAAGCATAAATTGCAGGGAAAGGCACGCTCGCGCGCGCGTGCGGGCCCGCACACACACACGCACGCGCGCGCGCACACACACACACGAACACCATCGGGTTCCAACCGCCCTAAGCCACAGAATATTTAGCCACTCACATACACTGACACATACTCAGGAGCAGAGCCAACACCCCCAGCCAACACACAGTGATTCAGTCACCCTCATGTCCTGACACGCACACACTCACTCACCCTCCCAGGCACACAACCTTCACCCACTCACATGTCCAGAGACACGCTCACATACTGACAACCCCACGCAGCCCCATGATCCCCACTTCCCGGCTTCCCTAGGACGTTGGCTTGGGGTCCCCCAGATGGTCAGCAGAGGAGAGGGCAGAGTATTGCTGAATGCGAGACCCAGGACACCCGCCCGTGTGCTGTCTGTCCCGTGCTGACCCCGAGGCTGATCTGCCTCCTTCTCCGTGGTCTGAAGGCAGGTGCCCAATGCCCTCTATCCGCTTAGACCCCAAAAGGGAAATGCCACCAAAGGGCACCCCTAGTCCTCACCAACACCCCACGGAGCACGCTCCCCTGGTTAAGGGCCAAGTGCGCGCAGGCTGCTTTGACCGTGTAGGGCACCGTCCATCTTCTGAGGTCTTGGCCTCACTCCTCCCACTTTCAAATTCTTTGTGACTTTGGGACTCAGAGGCCAGTCTCTTGCACGGAGCATAGATGTGGCCAGCTTTTCAACACCTGCCCGTTCTGCTGTCGTCCACATCTTACTCCAGTGCTGTGAAGCCCCGTTACTGACCAGCCCCGTTACTGACACAGGGCAGTCCACAATCACAGTACTTGGTGTCTGTGTACTCCCTGGCTGTTTCCACCCTCTATTCCTCCGTGACTTCCCCATTTGCTGTCTCATGTTTTCGGGAAACATGACAGCTGCCCTGGTTGACACCACTGGATTCAGCTCTGCTCAGCCGACTTGTTGCTTCCCCACGCGTGGGTGGCCCCTTCCTCACAAGCGATGTGTCCTTTGGGTCTACATGCCTCGCAAAGTATGAATTCAGCTGGGGGCAGAACAGTCCTTGCCTCCCCGCCTCCGCCCTTCCTCGCCGCGCCCTGCCTGTCTCTCCCTCCCCATCCCTGCGCACGGCTCTCCCTCCTGCCCCTGTCCCTCTCTTCCCTTCTCTCCCTCCCTCCCATTCCCCCTCTCTCCCCCAGCTCTTCTTCTCCTTCTGGGCTTCTCTCCCTCTCCTCCCAGTCTCCCTCTCCTCCCCCTCCCCCTGTCACCACCCCAGCCTTCTCCCTCTCCAAGGCTGTGCTCCTGTTCCTGCGGTAACACCAGAGGAGCCTCCTCTAGTGGTTTGGGCAAGGTTGCAAGTGCTGGGTCAGTTTGGATTGTACCAGTAATTCCAAAGTCTGAGCTGTCTCACGGACTGTCTCAGACATTTGTTTCTTCTCCCCATAGACAGCCATGCATCTTACTCCCTGCAGGGGCGTTTGTGACACTTGTTGCGACCACAGCCCCTGCACTTAACGCCTGCACTAAACGCCAAGGGAGTTCCTCCTGCGTCTTTCTGGTCAAAATCCCCCAGGACACACCGACCCACTCCTTCTAATAGAGGCCCTCCCACGATGCAACCGCAACGCTGGTGGCCTTGCCATCACCCACGAGGCCTTCCCTGACACCTCAGGCGGCAAGCATCCTATCCCGCCACAGCACCCGCCCCCGCCCCCCGGAGCAGACCTCTGTGAGGTGTGGTCTTGTCTCAAAGGACCGACGTGGGGAGTACCAGAGAAAGGGCACTTGGGCTGTGCATGCTCACTTGGCCATCCCCTCCCCGCACGGTACTCCACTCAGCCACCGACACAGTCTAAGGGAGAACTTGGAGCGGAGCTGGAAGAAAGACACAAGAGCCCTTGCATGCAAGTCAGGTGGAGAAGGAGAACGCAACGAGGAAAAGAGACACAGAAACAAAGCGAAAGGGGCCGCTCAGAGGAAAGCACCTTGGGAGCAAGTTTTACCACTGGCTTGGGCAGAGGAATTTGCAGAGTTTCTCTTTGGACTGAAAGCCTGGCCCAGTCGCATGCTGCCCAGTCGCAATCACGGACCTCACCGGGGCCGGCTTAGCAGCTCTGTAGGCACCCCGGTGGCCAGGGACCTCGGCTCTTTGCAGAGTAACTTCAGGGAAAGTACTTGGCGTGCAGTTCCCTTCTCTTCCGGAAAGCTGGGGCGGGGGATGGGGGGTGGGGGGCTGGGGAGGCGGATGGCCCCTGCACGCAGCACCTTGGCGGCGGGCTCCTGGCGCCGTGCACCACCGGGCAGGCCCAGGGCGAAAGCCACGTGGCAGTGACGGGGCGCAGGTGGGGCAGCAGCTGATGCCCCCCGGGCTCTCCCCCAGGTCCCCTAAGAAGGAGCGCGGGAGGCTTTCGCGCGGCGGGCACACTCGGCATTCAGCCGCCGGATTTCAATTCCTGGCGCCAGCCGAGGGGCCCCAGACGGACGGACGAGAAAGGGACGAGTGGGGCTGGGATACCACGGCACTTGCGGGAAAGGCCTGACAGGGGTCTCTGAAGAGAACGTTTGGGGTTGAGAGGCGCGGAGGCCACCGCGGTGGAGGGGCTCGGGCGGGCTCCCGGGCGGGCTCTGGTGCGGCCAAGACACAGGGCGGGTGGTGGCCACGCCCACTGCCCTGGCACGGGTTAGACCCGGGAGCACGCCGCGTCCTGCGCGGGGCTCGGGGGCTCCATCCGGCCCAGGCCGCATGCGTGCCTCCCCCCGCCCCACACCCCTGCGCCGCCCGTGTCTGCCCCGTCACCGCCCGCCCCGCGGGCCTGTGCGCATGCGTGCCCCAGGCCCGCGCACTCTGCTAGGCGCTGCCGCCCAGCGGCGTTCCTGGGCGCTGCAGCTGAAGCTGCCGGTGCCGCCTCCGTCGCCTTCAGTCCCCAGCGGCCGGCGCTCAGGGCCAGGGCCACATGGAGAGTGAGTCGAGGTCCGGGGAAGGCGGGGCTGCCCCAGAATCCTGGAGCACCTTGGTCGCAGACGAGGGCGGTGAGGAGGCGGGGGCCCTCAGGGAGACCGGCTCCTGCGGGCACGCGGGGGCGCTTCTGGCCCTCGAGGCTGCGGGGGTGGTGGCAGAGGCTGTGCGGGAAGCTGAGGCCCAGGGGGGCACAGAGGAGGCCGGCGCGGGGCCGGAGTTGGTGCTGGTGGTGGAGGATATCGCGGCGGTGGTGGAGGTGGTGGCGGTGGAAGTCGAGGAGGTGCTGGCGGCGGAAGACGAGGAGGTGCTGGCGGTGGAAGTCAAGGAGGTGCTGGCGGTGGAAGTCGAGGAGGTGCTGGCGGCGGAAGACGAGGAGGTACTGGCGGCGGAAGACGAGGAGGCGGCGCAAGCACAGCAGGTCGAGAGGCCGAAGGAGCTGTGGCAGGCAGAGCCGGTGCCCCGGCCCGACCCAGCCGGGGCCGCACTTGCCGCGCTGGAGGTGGTTCAGGAAGCGCTCCGCTCTGTGGACGCCCAAGCCTCCAGGGCCTACTTGCGGCTGAAGCGCAGGATGAATCGGAAGCGCAGTGGTCACCTGGCTCGAAGAAGGGCCATCATCCAGGGCATCCCTGGCTTCTGGGCACACGCCGTATCCTTCAGCCTGCTGGCTGGGTTTGGGCACCTGTGGAGGAGAGTGGGAGCAGGGCAGCAGGGTGCAGAGCCTCAGCCAGGGGCAGGAGAGCTGCGGGGATGGGCCTCGCTCCCCCAGCCGTGGGCCCCAGGCCTCCAGCGCTGGGCACCTCGCGGCAGTAGGCCGCCCAGGCAGCAGTGGGCCCAAGGCGGGAGCAGTGGCCCCAGCCTTCTCCTGCACAGCAGAGGGGCAGGGGCCAGCAGAGGGTGGTCCCGGAGGAGGTGGGTGCGGGGAGGGAGTGGGCGTTGGGGGGAAAGGCAGGGGCTGGGACCTGTGCATTGCTGCCTGAGCAGAAGGTCCGGGCCAGTGCTTTGGGGCTGCAGCACCCCAACAGGCCTCTGCGGTCGCGGAACCCGGGTCAACACTCTGGACTCCTAGTGAAGCCCGGTCCCACTTGGCTCAGAGCAGATGCTGCAAGGAAAGGATTTGGGGGGTGCGTGGGGCAGATGGAGAGGCTGCGCGCCTCCTTCCCGGTCCTTCCCAACCTGTCTTTTTGGCGAGGTCACGGCAGACCTAGAGTTCTGTGCGCTTGCACTCATTGAGGGTCAGTCAGCGGGCTGGCCGACTTCAGCGGCCCCCAGGGCCCTGGACACGGTGCAGGGGTGCTACAAACTCTGTCTCCGCAGGTCCTACTGAGGCGGGCCGAGGCCCCTGGCCCAGGTGCTCACAGACACGTTTCCTGCCTCCCTGCCTCTCCGTCTCCACGTCCCCCACCCTGGCTCGCTCTCTCCCCACCTGCCGTCCCTCTGCAAGTCTCTTCCTCGGAGTTTGGGTGTCTCTGTCTCTCTCTCTCTCCTCCTTCGCGCCCCGTCCTCCCACACTACCCCTTTCCTCCCTCTCTTGCTGACCCTGCCAGGCTCTTGCTTGGCACCCTGGCTGTGCAGCCATGCTGCAAGTGAGCGGAGCAGCCCCCTTGTGGGCACAGAAGGTCCCTCAAGAGCCCAGGGCTTCAGGGGAGCACACAAGCAAACACGGCCGTGAGCGGGGGACCGAGCCCATCCAGACATCCAGCGTGGTGACTGACCGCCTCCTGGCCCAGCCGGCCCCGGGCACAGGCCAGACGGACTTGGGAAGGCAAAGCAGGCAGGCTCTTGGCCTCGCCCTGTTGATCCTCCAGCCCAGCGCCACCCCAGGGCAGAGCATGGGTGACGAAAGGGCAAGCGCTGAGGAGGCTGGGAGTGTGGCGGTGCCTTCTGTTTGTGCACAGGCCCCATTCGGTCCCTGGCTCTCGGTCGGGAAGGGCCGGGGGTTCCCGGGTGGTTCCCGGTTCTCTTTCCGGAGCACTTGCCGTCGAGGCTCCTTGACCCAAGGCAGATCCTGAATCACCCGCAGATATCAGCCGTGACAGGTGACCAGGACGCAGACCTGCTCAGCTACATGACCAATTTAGAGGTTAGCCCTGGAGACGGAGGCCGGCGGTGGTGCCTTGGGAGTGGGGTTGCAGCTGGAGGGGCTGCGGCAGGGTTGCTCAGAGCCGCGCTCAGTCCCCTTCCCCCTCCCCGTCCTCTCGCTTTGCTGGGCCAGGTGGAGGAGCTGGTTCATCCCAAGTACCGCTGCAGGCTGATGTTTTCCTTTGGGAGCAACCCCTACTTCCAGAACGACGTGATCGTTAAGGAGTATCACCTTAGCATCGCCGGTAAGAGTGGGCCTGAGCTTCAGGGGAGCTGGCGGAGGGCCGCCGGGCACGTGGGCCCCGGGAACGGGAAGGGAGGTGTATGGGGTCCTGGGGGCGGGGGAGGGATTTGGCACCGGAGGGGGAGAGGTTGTAGGTTGGGAGCGAGAGCGGGCGTGGGGCCCTGGCCATGGACGGCCTCCCTTAAGTTTCCTCGTCCTGCAGGATATAGGGCGACTCGTTGCACCCCAGTCCAGTGGTTCTGGGATGAGGAACGTGGAGGTGCCAGCCGCAGGCGAGACAGCAGCAGCCTGAACTTCTTCAACTGGTTGTGTGACCCCAGCTGCCCGGGGCCCAACAGGATGGCCGAGGTGAGGCCCCTGCGGCCTTCGTCCGCCACGGTGATGCTGGGGCCCCGGCTGCTGGGGACCGGGGCCGGGGGCCCCACGCTCACCTGGCCTTTTTTCCCCTCCCAGATCATCATCGAAGAGCTGTGGCCCAATCCCTTGCAGTACTACCCTAGGCCGGAAGGCGGCCCATGGGAGTGAGCTGAGAGGAAGACCTGTCGGTAAGGAGCCCCGAGGGCTGGGTCCTGAACTGTGTGGGGAGGGTGCCCGGGGACAGTCAGTTTCATGGCGCGGAAACTGAGGCTCAGAGGAGCCTGGGCCCACGCAGCAGCTGGCAGGGTGGGAAGTGAGCCTGGGGCCACTCAGAGCACACCCACAGGGCGGAGGAGGTGTCTAGTCCGGCAGGTGCCTGCCCCCCATGCTGTGTGCCGGCAAATCCCTGCTCAATCGGGCGAAGCAAGGCTTCGCCACCGCCTTTTCCTGAACTGTCTCCCGTGGCTGTCGGCCCCTCTCTCGGTCCTCCTGCCAACGCCTTCAGTTGGGGATGGCCGGCCTATCTTGGGGAGTCGGGCTCCTTGTCCCGTCCCCGTCGTGGGCCACGACTCCCGGGCTGCCCTCCACGTTCCTGAGCACCGCCTGGCCTCCCGCAGCCATACGGACATCCTGGGAAATGGCCCTAGGCCGTCCACAGGAGGGTCGTGGCGCCCTCGCTGGGGAGGAACAGGGATCCCACGGGGACGAGGCGGGCTCGCAACATCACGTTGGCGATCCCGGCAGCATGTGTTTTCACAAATAGCTAAGATTTTTGTGTGTGTTTTCCTGTTTGTCTCTGTGTGTGTGTGATGCGTGTGTGTATGTGTCGGGGCATGGCCACTGTGTGGAAGTGGACATCAGAGAGCACCCGAGTTTGACCACCGAGACGAATTTGATGAGGCCTCCACCGTTGAGAGACATGGATGGGCTCGTCTCCGTGGTGCTCTGCCTGCACGGGACAGAAACAGGGACAAGGATCAGCAGGGGCGGCGCTAGAGAGTATCCTGCCCAATGCTGCAGGGACAGGGGGAAGGGCCATAAACAAGTTACAGAGCCCTTTGGGTCCATGTGTCGGCTTCTGTCGGGGGCACGGGAAATGGCAAGGAGGAAATCAGCCTGCTGGGATCCTCCAGCCCCCATCCTGTTGGATTCCATGGGTGGGCGTGATGGAGAGCTTGGGGGCCGGGCGCAGCAGGGCTGGGCCTGGGGAGAGAACCCCACCCTTCCTAGGCAGGATCTGGCCAAGGAGGGGAAAAAGGTGCAGCTCTCCCGGTGAAGTCTTGTTCTTTAGAGCAGGGGGCCCAGGAGGGTCCAAGGTGCTCCCGAGCGGGGCCCTGGTGCCCCCTTGGCTCCTCGCACCACCTTATTCACATCGCTTGGAGAGCTTTTCCAAGTTCCCCTGCTCCTGGAAGTGTGCCCTGCGTTGCTGAGATGCGAGGCCATGCATGCTTCTGGTCAGGTCCAGCACAAACCCAAGGGTCCCGGCAGGACCAAGGGGGAGGCAGTCCCTCACCGTCCCTGTGGACACCAGACCCTCCTGCAGGTAACACCACCCACCGCAGGGGACAGTTCCACGGATATGTGAGGGTACGCCAGTGTGGTCCACAGGCTGTGTGACATCGTGAGTCTGCTGTGTGTGAGGGAGCAGCTGTGGGCGGGTCCGCATCCGTGTGTGTGTGTGTGTGTGTGTGTGCGCGCGCATTTTCAAGCACCTCTGACCACCTGAGCATTCCTCTGAGCTGAGGACCATGTGTGTAGGATTCTGCACGTGTGTGTGTGGACTTGCATGTCCTCTTTTGCTCCCCTGTGTGCAGGCCGTCATGGGTGCGTGGGCGCTTAGCTTGTGTGTCTCGTATGTGTGTGCGCGTGGGTGACCAGGGTGTATGCCTGCATCCCGGAGACAGGGTGTGTTTATGTTTTGCGTCTGTGTGTGTGCACACCCATGGGTGAGTGTGTTGCGAGGCCTCGAGTGACTGCATGCACACCGGCGCCGTGTGGGCGTGTTCACGTGTGCTGCAGGTGCATGCCGGCGTGTGCACACGTGTGTCTCTGAGTGTGGCCACGTGTGCTTGCCTCATGTGTGGGTGGAGGCTTCAGGTGCACGCACGCGAGAGTGTGTGGCGAGTGTGAACGTGTGTGTGCTGGACGCCGAGTGTGTAGGTGTCTGTTTCTTGGTTGTGTGTTCCCGTGAGCAGGACTGTGGTTTTGCGTGGCCGAGTGTCATGCCTGCGAGCTGGTTCCGTGCATTTTTTTGCGTAGGTGTGTGCTTCTACGCACAGAGGCATGTGTGTATGCGTGCACGCAGAATTCTGTATGCCTGGGTGAGGTGAGTGGTGTGTATTCGGTGCGTATGCATTTCCAGGCACCGCTGGGTGTGTGACCCTGCAGGGCTACGCATACAAGGCTGTGTGCCGTAGTCCTTGCCTGGGAGTGTTTTGTGTGCATACCCTTGTGTGCCCACAGATTCCTGTGGTGTGTTTGGGGACTTGCAGGCCCAGGGGTTATTGTGGTTTTGGGTGTGTACCTGTGCGTGTAGGTGTCGCCACCCTTGCAAGCCTCGGTGCTGGAGACTGTGTGTGTGTTTTTCTGTGCGTGTGTGTGCGCGCGCGTGTAGGCATGTCTCTGTGTGAGGGGATAAGTGGGAATGCCTCTGTGCCATCGAGCAGGTGTATTCACTGTGTGTCTCCTCTTCTGTAATCAGTGTGTGTGTTTGTGTGTATGGGGACAATTGGAAATGCCCTTATGCCGTAGACCATGTGTTTTCATTGTGTGTCTCCTCTTCACTAAGCAACGTCTGCGTGTGTGTGTGTGTGTGTGTGTGTGTATGTGTGTTTCTCTGGGGCCTTCTTTGTACACAGTTGTGCTGGAGAGTTTGGTGTGTGTTGTGGGTACATGTTTCCATGTGAACTTGTGTTTCCAGTTGTAGGGCTGAGGGTGCATGTCTCTGTGACATGAGATAGGTTGTGCAGGGAGTGCATGTGGGTTTGCGTGGGCTTAAGCGCGTGTGCACGTACGTGCGTGTGAGTGTAGCGGTTGACTGTGCATTTCTATATCAGGGAGGACGTGTGGTTTTCTCACATGTGTCTGAATCCTCAGGGCGTGCGCGTATGAGTGTGTGTTTTGGACCCTTGAGAATGCCTGCGTGTCAGATTCTGTGGATGTTTCTGGATTGCGGGGGATCACGGGCATACTTCCTTTTTGAGCAGGTCAACTGCGTACGCCTGTGCCGGAGACCTTGTATGGGTTGTCTGTGTGTACGTGTGCTTGCAAGCGCACGTGTGTGTTGGTGTACTGTGTGTGGCGTGCTCTGTGTGATTGCAGAAGCATGAACCTGTGTGTGTGTGTTTGTGTGCCTGTTTGAGTGGCTACGTGTGTGTTCCTGTATGACACAGACCATGTGTCTTACTTACATGCTTCTGTACCCTCAGGGCTATGTGTGAGTGTGTCGTGCTCAGATGTAACGTCGTGAGTAGCGTTTGCCTGCGTGCTGGAGTTTGTGGATGTGTTGGGGTGTGTGTGTTAGTGTTCTTGGGCACACCCGTGTAATGGTTTTTATGGTGGTGCCACATGCGTATGCCTGTGCCGGACACCTCGTGTGAATTGGGTCTGTTCTGGGTGTTTTTGCAAGCACCTATGTGTCTGCAGGCAAGGGATGGTGTGCATGCTTCAGATCAACATGAGCGAGTGTGTACACAGTGTGTACAGTGGGTTCGAGGAGAGTATGTGTGTATGAGTGTGTGTGTCTGTGTGTGTGCACACTTGATGGGCTACTTGTGTGTTCCAGGATGACGTAGACCATGGGTTTTGCTTACGTGCTTCTCTATCCTCAGGGGAGTGTGTGTGTGGTTGCGTGTGTTCTGTGTGTGTGTGTGAGTGTGCATGCTCAGATGTGTTGGCGTCAGTTGTGTATGCCTCTGTGCCAGGGGTTTTTGATGTGGTCATTTCCGTGTGTGAGTATGATGGTTCCGCGACACACGTGTGTATGTATTTTGGGGCCGGGACTGTATGTGTAGGCCTTTGCCGGAGACCTTCTGTGAGTCGTATGCATTGTGTGTGTGTGTCTGTGTTCGTGTTTACAAGCCCCTATGTGTCTGTATGCAAGGGCTGCTGTTACAAGCCTGAATTTCATACCGAGGAGTGTGAGTTTAGTGTGTTCAGTAGGTTTCCTTGAGCGTGTGTGTGTTTGTGTGTGTGCGTGTGTGTGAATGGAGCTTGTGGGTGTGTGTTTGCATTTTCATGTGTCTGTGTGTGTGTGTGTGTGTGTGTGTGTGTCTGTGCGCATGTGTCATCTCCACGCCTTTGTATCAGAGATAATGTGTGGGTGCGTGTAGCATGTGCATGTGTTTGCACGAACACACGTGTCTTGTATGTCACTCTGTGTTTAGATGAAAATGTGAGTCTGGTTACGTGTGGCCTCATGCACGCCTGGGTGCCGTGAGTCTGTGTGTGGGGGGGGTATGCATGTGCCATCTCGATGACTTGGTTTCAGGGATCATGTGTGGGTGTGCAGGGTATGTGCGTGTGTTTGGACGAGCACAGACGCATCACGTGTTTCTCTGTGTTTCGAAGAACACGTGAGTGTGATTTTGTGTGGCCTCATGCACGTCTGGGTGTCGAGAGTCTGTGTGTGTGTGTGAGTGTGTGTGTCTGTGATGTGTGCCCAAGCCTTTGGACAGGGTCACGTGTGTATGAGTGTGTTGGGAGTCCCTGGTCGGGAAAGGAGAGGGCCCATGGCACTTCCCGCTCTGCTGATTATGGAGAAAGGGGCCAGTGGCGGAGTGCAGCCACGTCCCTCCTGACACACAGACCTTGTGTGCATTCCATGGTTACTCAGGGTTCTCTGTCCCCTCTCGCCGCAAAACGCACACGGGCCAAGGCAAGGCAGGCACGTGTCAAGCACACCACCCATCGAGGCAGCTTGCACGGATGGTGCCGGTGTGGGAAAACCCTAGGGGTCTCAGTGTGTGTTACAGAGGGGCTCAAACCTTGTACCCGCCTCTGTGTTGATTAGCCAAAGGCAGCAAAGAATAAGAAAGAATCCGTGAGCAGCACGTTCCTCCAGAGGAAAGAGCCCTGCGGGGAGCTCTCCTCCCAGTAGAAAGGCCATCCTGGACTCTGTTCTTCTCCTGTTTGGGCCGGTCTTGTCCACCTCCTGTGTACCAGGCGGGGAGGACGAAAAGGAGAGGAGCTGAACCCACAGGCACGTGTTCCCTGCCTCAGCGAGGGGCACCCAGCTTGTTGCTCCCTGAGCCAACAGGGGTTTCCCAGCACCACTTCTCACCAGTCCGGGGCTCGCCCCTCCCCGTCCGCTCGCCCTGCACTCACCCCGTCTTCGACGTTCCCCACCGCCTGCACCTCAGCTGGGCTTGGGATCTGGCAACGTGTGCCCACGAATGGATCCCGGCAGAGCCTCCCAGCGGCCCCTGTGGTGCTATGCCGACATCTCATGCTGTTTGTGGAGTCCTGACCTCATTGCCTTGGGGAACTGGGTTCCCTCCTGGCGGCCCCGGCAGCTAGGTGTAGGTCGAGGAGGGTTTGGCCTTCGGGCTCGGGAACCCTGCCGGCTTCACGGTTCGGGCCTGAACGTCAGCAAGTCTGCCCGCGGTTGGTCAGATCTCAAGTTGGGGATCTCAAGTCCGATACAGCCCCTCAGGGAGAATTCTAGGGTGGTGGAGAGCAACGGGCCAAAGGAAGACTGCTGGGGCCATCGTCACGTCTTCTGGTCTCCTTGTCGCCTAAGCTGGAGAGTAGCCTCACAGCTCCCCCAGGCCAGTCCGTGGGATTCATCGTGTCGACAAGATGGAGGGGAAGTCCCAGGCATGCTGACGGTTGCAGCGGGGCTGCCCGCGGGGATCCGGACGTGGAGGACCCCAGAACGTGCTGCGCTCGCCCCACCCACTTTCCCTAGAGCCCTCTGCGGCTCGCTCCTCGGGGCTTTTAGGAAGGGCCTGCCGAGCTCTACAGGGGAGAGGAAAGGCTGGACGGTGCCGCTAAAGCGCCTCCCAGGTGTCTCCCATAAACACAGGCGCTCCGCTTCCTTGACTGGGGGATGCCCCGCCTGCCCCGGAAAGAGGTGTTTAGGATTGGACCCCTGCCGCAGGTCGCATGGCTTAAGCTGTTGGGCGCATCATAAGGACATCGGGTTTCCTCCCAGGGCCTTAGGGTGCAAACCAGGGGATGTGGCTCGTGCACATCTGCCTGGAGTTCAGGGCAGGTTCAGGGCAAACACGTACGTGGCGCAAGAGGGCTGAGCGCCTCCTGAAGAAGACCGCCCGCTCCAGGGGCTTAATGGCCAGAGCTGCTGGGAGACGGACGCTTGCTACGGGACTGGAGGACCCAGGGCAACGGTCTTCCACGCATGTGGTCTCGCAGGCAAGGGATGGGGCGCCCAGAATGCGTGTGTGCTTTCCAGTGTACGTGTGTCGAGGCGACGGGGACAAGAAACAAGGGAGGTGCCCTTGAAACCCAGCCTCCCGTGAGGTCTCCGTTCCAGGCTGCTTACCTCTTGTCCTTTGGCCCCTCTCCTGTTCCTTCCCTAGCAGGGGCAATGCCAGATGTCTGTCATTGCATGAATGTCTGTCTCCCTGGATTGCGAGTGGACGTGGAGATCATCCACATGATGGCCGAACACATGGAAACCACAGTCCAAGGCCGTGGGGGTGCATATGAAATCCGGTCCACTGCAAACCCACCGCAGACCCGGCTGGGAACGGAATAGGTCTGTCCGTGCACGCGCTTCCACATGCACGTGTGTGTACATGGAAGGCCACGCCTGTGTACCCCTTTCCCACGGTGTTACAGCCAGCTGCCCACACGGGTACCTGTGGGCACGCAAAGAAACCTTGGTCTGAACACACGGGTGTGTAAGCACTCGGCTGTACTGAACACCGCTGGCACCTTAGAAGGCAGCCGGCATGAACTCTGCGCAGCTCGAACCCCCGCGATAACATTAGTCCAGCCACCCATGGAGTGGAGCCATGGCGCAGAGCCACGCATCCACCGCCGGTTCAGGAGACGGAGCCGAAGAAGACCTGTGCGAGGGCACAGAAGATGCCGTGGCCTCAAGAGTCGGTACGGACCTGCCGGGGACACGTGGAGGGTGAAGAACCGCCGGAGCAACCACGACAGGCACCTCCGTGTACAGGACGCGGCACGTGTGGCCCTTTGACGACTGAGATGACTGAGGTGTGGTGTAAGAAACCCGTCTGTTCCTGTAATGCTGGGGGAGACCGGCTTGCACTGGCTGCACACCAAAATTGCCCCAAGCCTACCTTGTTGGCCCAAAGCCACACGTTGGGTATCCTCTCTCCACGAGTGGGGGCCAGCCCTGGGGACGTGACGGGCCAGCCCTGGGGACGTGACGGCCCAGCCTCAAGTTCTGCTCACGGTCTGACCTGGTGGCCCGCAGGGGAAGGCTAGAGAAGATGTGTTCTCCTCTGCAGGCCAGACAAGCTGGGAACGCCTTCCCCACGGCATTTGTGGTTTCGCCCGAATGCAACGGAAGACACTCAGTCTCTGGAAGTGAAGGTACGTGCGTACGTGCTGTGTCACCTGGGAGCCAGCCCCAGCTTCTTGCCTCCGGCCTCCCAAAGGGTGCACACTGTAGTCACCTGGCCGCCAGACAGAATGCCCAACTGCCCATCCACAGGGTTCGCCCAGACATTGTCTCAGGGGAGGGGCATCCGGATTCACGTTGCCGGATGCCCTTGGCTGCACGAAAGGCACGCCTCCCTCTGTGCTCCATGCCAAACACACTGAGTGTCTGTGGGTAAGTGTGTGTGTGTGTGTGTGTGTGTGTGTGTCTGTGTGTGTTTGTGTCGGGGGCACCCAGCTTGGGACCCTTTCCCTGGTCACGTGACCAGTGGCTAGTCACAGAGGAGAAGAGGGCTTTTATTTCATGGGAAAGGAGGTGCTCGGACAGGCTTCTGCATCTTGCTTCCTGAAGCCTTCATCTTCCAGAGACCCTGTGGCCAGAGAGTGGGCAGAGAAACAGCGCCCTGAAGACAAACACCGAGTCGGGGGAAGAGGGAGAGCAGAGCATGGGGAAAGGACAGGCGGAGAGACGGATTGAGCACTCTCGGTCCCTCTTCTCCTGAGCAGCCAAGGACGTGGCCTGGGGGCAAACTGTGGCCGAACCCCCGCCCCCTAGCCCCGTGCCCCGAACAGGCAGACCGCTTCCGACCTCTGTCTCCTGGAATGGCCCTATTCCGCAATGCCTGGGCTGACGTTTCCACGCACGCTAGGCCAGGGTTCCCGGTGGTGCATACGCTGTCCTCAGTCTTGGACGATCGTGTTGGGGAAGGGCAAGGGACGGTTTCGCATTGACAGGCTACAAACACCGGGTGGAGAGCGGGCTGGAGGAGGCCACGGGATGGAGGGGAGGGGGTTGTGGGCCCTGGGGCCTGGGGCGCCTTAGGTAGAGCCCGAGGCCACCCTGGAGGAGGCGCACTGGCTGCCTCCCTGGCCGGCTCCCGCAGGGGGTGAGGGGCGGGGCCTGTGGCGGCCACGCCCACGGCCTTGCCGCTGGCAGCACCTGGGGTCCGGCCATTGTCCTGGGCGTGGATCAGGCCTCCTTCGCGCCGAGGCCCCACGCGTGCCACCTCCACCTCGGCCCCGTGGCCTCCTGGCCGGAAGCCCTTGTGCGCATGCGTCCCAGACTCCGGTGGCTTCTGCGAGGAGACGGCTGACGTCCCCCCTTCGCTGGGCCGCGGAGCTCCACTGCCGGGCCGCCTGCGGGAGCCGCGTGCTCACCCCTCCTGCTCCGTTCCTCCGCAGCTGCCCCAGCTGGGGGCCACATGGGACGCGGGACTGCCCCCCAATCCTGACCGACTCCGTCGAGGGAGGGGTCCATCGGGACGCGGCTGTCCGCGGACATATAGCCCCACCCCCAGAAGAGAGGCGAAGGTGCTGCTGGGCCTAGGCGTGGGGATGGCGGCAGAGCCAGCGCAGGACGAGGAGGGCCGTTGGGAGAGAGAGGGCGCCATCCTGGTGGTGGAGCTTGTGCTAGTGGGGGATGACGTAATGTTGGTGTGGCAGCTTGCGGTGGTCCAGGTGGCAGAGGACCCCGGGGAGACTGAGGAGGAGGACGAGGACGAGGACGACGAGGCTAGGGAGGTTGGCAGTGAGGCTGAAGAAGAGGGGGAGGCTGAGGAGGGCGAGGAGACTGAGGAGGAGGAGGAGGAAGAGGAGGAGGAGGAGGAAGAGGAGGAGGAGGAGGAAGAGGAGGAGGAGGAGGAGGAGGAAGAGGAGGAGGAGGAGGAGGAGGCTGTTGAGGATGAGGTTGCAGAGGTACCAGAGGTGCAGGAGGAGGAGGAGGAGGAGGAAGACAGGAGGGAAGAGGCCTGGGAGGAGAGCCAGAAGGAGCGAGAAGCGCAGGAGCTGCAGGAGAAGCAGGAAGGGGAAGAACGGCCAGAGGCACGGCCAGGTCCGCCCCCGTCCCCGCCCCAGGCCCTCGAGGCCCTGCAGTCAGAGCTGGAGCCCATGAACAAAGACGCCAGCAGGGCCTACTCTGGGCTCAAGCTCAGGTTCTGGCAGAGGCGACGGCGTCACCTGGACCACCGAAGCGCCCTCATCCGGGGCATCCCTGGCTTCTGGGCCAAGGCTGTATCCTTGATACCTTCACGGAGGGACCCCGATGTGGCCGGGCTAGCGCAGGAGACTCCTGTGGCAGGGGGCCTGCGTTGTGGTGGCCTGGCTCATGCCTCGGTGATCACGACAGTTTCGAATCCCTGCTTCCGGGTGGGGGTCCCTGGTGGGGCCGCAGGTTGCCCTCGATGTGCCGGGGAGGGGGCCGTGGGTGGGCAGGGAGGTCACCGAGGATTTCCAGCTTTCTGTGTTAGTGCCCAGCAGGGAATTACCTAACTAACTAATGCAGCAGGCCGTGCGGGGGCGCAGGGGCCCTTGACACAATCTGTGAGGTGGAGTGGGTCCCGGTGGTAGGAGGGGAGATGCAGGGCGCACTTGCTGTGCAGACCTGCTCTGTTGTTGTAGCTCTTTCTTCTCCAGCCCTCGGAGAGTCCTTGACCCGAAGCAGTTTGTGAACCACCCGCAGATGTCAGCCATGCTCAGTGAGCAAGATGAAGGCATACTTGGCTCCATGACGGATTTGAAGGTCTGGCCCGGGAGATGGAGGCCCGGCCTGGGGGATGGGAGAAGAGGGGGTAACAGAAGCGATTCCTCCCCAAGGCCAGGAGGGGAAGGGTCTGCTGGACAGAGATCTCAACCCTCTCCCCCACTTTGCCGCCCGGCAGGTGGAGGAACTCGAGTCTCCCCGTGATGGCCGCAAGATCCTGCTCTTCTTTCGCGAGAACTCCTACTTCCGCAACGACGTCGTTGAGAAGGAGTATGTCCTCAGGGCTGCTGGTAAGGGGCCTCTGCGTGGATGGGCGGCAGCAGGTGGAGGCGGCAGGGTTGAACCTGATGCATCATCCAGCGCCTTCGCACGGACCCTTCCTCTTGCAGGGTACGAGCCGTCTCATTCCACTCCCATCCAGTGGCACCACTGTTACGAACAGGAGGCCTGTAGCCGCAGACGCCACAAGAGCAGCCTTAACTTCTTCAGCTGGTTCTCTGACCACAGCTTTGCCGGGCCTAGCAGGATAGCTGAGGTGGGTCCCTGTGACAAACCGCGCACGTGAACCTGCCTGTGCTCCCCAGCGGACTGGGATGTGCATCTGAGCCCTGCCCCGTTTCCCCTGCCAGATCATCATGGACGACCTGTGGCCCGATCCCCTGCAGTACTACGTGAGGAAGAAGGCCCCAGCAGAGGGAACTGAGAGGAGGGCAGGTGAGACGCCCAGGGCGTGGGTGCTGAAAATGCTCCGTGCGGCTCCGTGGGAGCTGGGCTCCACAAATGCAGAAACGGAGGCTTAGAGGAACACTCAAGAGGCGGTGACCCCGTGTCCAAAGGGCATCACCGTGAGTCGGGGAGGGCGGTGTCAAACTGGTTCTGCCTGGGAAGCTTGAGGCAGGCGGGTCCGGCAACACCAGTGAGCAGAGCCGGAGAAGCAGTCGGCTCAGCAGCTGCCTTGCGGGAAGTGCCACTCCCTGGCCGTGAACTCCTGCCCTCAGGTCTCCTCGCCACCGCCTCAGCTTTGAGCCCACCTAAGCACCTCTTGCCAGCCTTGGCGCAGATGTCTGCGTTCCCTGGCGTAAAGGCTCATGCGTCACCCCGTCACTTTTGTGTGTTCATCGGTAGAGTCCTCCCAGTCATCTCCCTGGGCAATCTCCTGTGCCCACCGCAATCAGCCAGAGAACACTGGAGAGCGTGCACAGATACCGTTGCTATGTGGGTGGAGGAAATGTAGGGGGATCGCCATCAAGGGCCGGGGAGAGGGGCAGGGGAGAATGGCCTCCGTTCCCCGAAAGGGCCTTGAAACCCTCAAGCAAACCTGCGTGTGGCCCGTAGAGGATACTCACCGGCCGCCTCATGTGTGCCCGGGTGACTGTGTGCCCGTGTGTCTGTGTCTGTGTCTCCGTCTCTCCCAGGGAACTTGAGCATGTTGAGGTGAATACGCAGAAGCCTTGCCCTTGACCCGGAAAGAGTCCAGGACCTTCAGATGGAGCCGGATGATCAGCCTGGTCCCTCCCACAGGGAACACCTCCAGTCTGGTGCCTGGGAGAAACACAGGGCCGATTGAGGCCCCCTGTAAAAATACTGAAATGTGGAAAAACGACGTCAACCGTGTTTATGTGTGTTACTGTGTGTACGCTCACACACGGTCGTCTTCATGGAAAGGGGCAGGTGGGGAGCCTGAGCTCATGGGATTCCCGTCGATGCTTACTACTCTGCCCCGGCATCCTTATTCCGTGGAAGGGGTGGGGCCGTATGCTGGCCCAGAGGTCCAGGTCACACGAGCTCTGGGACTGCATCCCAGCGTGGCAGAGGTCCTTCCCCTAGGGATGGTGGAGGTGGGCAGGGAGAGGAGATGAGCGAAAGGCCAGCTAACAGGGCCCATGCCTTCCCTGGGGAAATAACAGAGGTCAAAGAAAGGGAAGGGCGAGCCAGGGCCAAACGTGTCCAGTGTCAACTTTTGGTGGATGGCGATGACCGTCTCCCAGAGATGCTCCCTGGTGGATGACCTCAGACACAGCACGGGTGGGACTGTAGTTTCATTACTCCGTTGAACCCCAGTGCCAGGGCTCTCCTTTCTTCTAAACAAGGGGCCCAGGCCCTTGCTGACACAGTCATCCTCTCAGCCCCAGATACAGCGGGAGCGAGTGGGGGCCAGGCCCTGTGGAGGGACTGTTGGAGAGGGGAAAGTGGGAGGAGGGAAGGTAGGAAAGATCACCCTGTCGTTCTGGCCCAGGTAGCTGGGCGGAAGCATAAATTGCAGGGAAAGGCACGCTCGCGCGCGCGTGCGGGCCCGCACACACACACACACGCACGCGCGCGCGCACACACACACACGAACACCATCGGGTTCCAACCGCCCTAAGCCACAGAATATTTAGCCACTCACATACACTGACACATACTCAGGAGCAGAGCCAACACCCCCAGCCAACACACAGTGATTCAGTCACCCTCATGTCCTGACACGCACACACTCACTCACCCTCCCAGGCACACAACCTTCACCCACTCACATGTCCAGAGACACGCTCACATACTGACAACCCCACGCAGCCCCATGATCCCCACTTCCCGGCTTCCCTAGGACGTTGGCTTGGGGTCCCCCAGATGGTCAGCAGAGGAGAGGGCAGAGTATTGCTGAATGCGAGACCCAGGACACCCGCCCGTGTGCTGTCTGTCCCGTGCTGACCCCGAGGCTGATCTGCCTCCTTCTCCGTGGTCTGAAGGCAGGTGCCCAATGCCCTCTATCCGCTTAGACCCCAAAAGGGAAATGCCACCAAAGGGCACCCCTAGTCCTCACCAACACCCCACGGAGCACGCTCCCCTGGTTAAGGGCCAAGTGCGCGCAGGCTGCTTTGACCGTGTAGGGCACCGTCCATCTTCTGAGGTCTTGGCCTCACTCCTCCCACTTTCAAATTCTTTGTGACTTTGGGACTCAGAGGCCAGTCTCTTGCACGGAGCATAGATGTGGCCAGCTTTTCAACACCTGCCCGTTCTGCTGTCGTCCACATCTTACTCCAGTGCTGTGAAGCCCCGTTACTGACCAGCCCCGTTACTGACACAGGGCAGTCCACAATCACAGTACTTGGTGTCTGTGTACTCCCTGGCTGTTTCCACCCTCTATTCCTCCGTGACTTCCCCATTTGCTGTCTCATGTTTTCGGGAAACATGACAGCTGCCCTGGTTGACACCACTGGATTCAGCTCTGCTCAGCCGACTTGTTGCTTCCCCACGCGTGGGTGGCCCCTTCCTCACAGGCGATGTGTCCTTTGGGTCTACATGCATCGCAAAGTATGAATTCAGCTGGGGGCAGACCAGTCCTTGCCTCCCCGCCTCCGCCCTTCCTCGCCGCGCCCTGCCTGTCTCTCCCTCCCCATCCCTGTGCACGGCTCTCCCTCCTGCCCCTGTCCCTCTCTTCCCTTCTCTCCCTCCCTCCCATTCCCCCTCTCTCCCCCAGCTCTTCTTCTCCTTCTGGGCTTCTCTCCCTCTCCTCCCAGTCTCCCTCTCCTCCCCCTCCCCCTGTCACCACCCCAGCCTTCTCCCTCTCCAAGGCTGTGCTCCTGTTCCTGCGGTAACACCAGAGGAGCCTCCTCTAGTGGTTTGGGCAAGGTTGCAAGTGCTGGGTCAGTTTGGATTGTACCAGTAATTCCAAAGTCTGAGCTGTCTCACGGACTGTCTCAGACATTTGTTTCTTCGCCCCATAGACAGCCATGCATCTTACTCCCTGCAGGGGCGTTTGTGACACTTGTTGCGACCACAGCCCCTGCACTTAACGCCTGCACTAAACGCCAAGGGAGTTCCTCCTGCGTCTTTCTGGTCAAAATCCCCCAGGACACACCGACCCACTCCTTCTAATAGAGGCCCTCCCACGATGCAACCGCAACGCTGGTGGCCTTGCCATCACCCACGAGGCCTTCCCTGACACCTCAGGCGGCAAGCATCCTATCCCGCCACAGCACCCGCCCCCGCCCCCCGGAGCAGACCTCTGTGAGGTGTGGTCTTGTCTCAAAGGACCGACGTGGGGAGTACCAGAGAAAGGGCACTTGGGCTGTGCATGCTCACTTGGCCATCCCCTCCCCGCACGGTACTCCACTCAGCCACCGACACAGTCTAAGGGAGAACTTGGAGCGGAGCTGGAAGAAAGACACAAGAGCCCTTGCATGCAAGTCAGGTGGAGAAGGAGAACGCAACGAGGAAAAGAGACACAGAAACAAAGCGAAAGGGGCCGCTCAGAGGAAAGCACCTTGGGAGCAAGTTTTACCACTGGCTTGGGCAGAGGAATTTGCAGAGTTTCTCTTTGGACTGAAAGCCTGGCCCAGTCGCATGCTGCCCAGTCGCAATCACGGACCTCACCGGGGCCGGCTTAGCAGCTCTGTAGGCACCCCGGTGGCCAGGGACCTCGGCTCTTTGCAGAGTAACTTCAGGGAAAGTACTTGGCGTGCAGTTCCCTTCTCTTCCGGAAAGCTGGGGCGGGGGATGGGGGGTGGGGGGCTGGGGAGGCGGATGGCCCCTGCACGCAGCACCTTGGCGGCGGGCTCCTGGCGCCGTGCACCACCGGGCAGGCCCAGGGCGAAAGCCACGTGGCAGTGACGGGGCGCAGGTGGGGCAGCAGCTGATGCCCCCCGGGCTCTCCCCCAGGTCCCCTAAGAAGGAGCGCGGGAGGCTTTCGCGCGGCGGGCACACTCGGCATTCAGCCGCCGGATTTCAATTCCTGGCGCCAGCCGAGGGGCCCCAGACGGACGGACGAGAAAGGGACGAGTGGGGCTGGGATACCACGGCACTTGCGGGAAAGGCCTGACAGGGGTCTCTGAAGAGAACGTTTGGGGTTGAGAGGCGCGGAGGCCACCGCGGTGGAGGGGCTCGGGCGGGCTCCCGGGCGGGCTCTGGTGCGGCCAAGACACAGGGCGGGTGGTGGCCACGCCCACTGCCCTGGCACGGGTTAGACCCGGGAGCACGCCGCGTCCTGCGCGGGGCTCGGGGGCTCCATCCGGCCCAGGCCGCATGCGTGCCTCCCCCCGCCCCACACCCCTGCGCCGCCCGTGTCTGCCCCGTCACCGCCCGCCCCGGGGGCCTGTGCGCATGCGTGCCCCAGGCCCGCGCACTCTGCTAGGCGCTGCCGCCCAGCGGCGTTCCTGGGCGCTGCAGCTGAAGCTGCCGGTGCCGCCTCCGTCGCCTTCAGTCCCCAGCGGCCGGCGCTCAGGGCCAGGGCCACATGGAGAGTGAGTCGAGGTCCGGGGAAGGCGGGGCTGCCCCAGAATCCTGGAGCACCTTGGTCGCAGACGAGGGCGGTGAGGAGGCGGGGGCCCTCAGGGAGACCGGCTCCTGCGGGCACGCGGGGGCGCTTCTGGCCCTCGAGGCTGCGGGGGTGGTGGCAGAGGCTGTGCGGGAAGCTGAGGCCCAGGGGGGCACAGAGGAGGCCGGCGCGGGGCCGGAGTTGGTGCTGGTGGTGGAGGATATCGCGGCGGTGGTGGAGGTGGTGGCGGTGGAAGTCGAGGAGGTGCTGGCGGCGGAAGACGAGGAGGTGCTGGCGGTGGAAGTCAAGGAGGTGCTGGCGGTGGAAGTCGAGGAGGTGCTGGCGGCGGAAGACGAGGAGGTACTGGCGGCGGAAGACGAGGAGGCGGCGCAAGCACAGCAGGTCGAGAGGCCGAAGGAGCTGTGGCAGGCAGAGCCGGTGCCCCGGCCCGACCCAGCCGGGGCCGCACTTGCCGCGCTGGAGGTGGTTCAGGAAGCGCTCCGCTCTGTGGACGCCCAAGCCTCCAGGGCCTACTTGCGGCTGAAGCGCAGGATGAATCGGAAGCGCAGTGGTCACCTGGCTCGAAGAAGGGCCATCATCCAGGGCATCCCTGGCTTCTGGGCACACGCCGTATCCTTCAGCCTGCTGGCTGGGTTTGGGCACCTGTGGAGGAGAGTGGGAGCAGGGCAGCAGGGTGCAGAGCCTCAGCCAGGGGCAGGAGAGCTGCGGGGATGGGCCTCGCTCCCCCAGCCGTGGGCCCCAGGCCTCCAGCGCTGGGCACCTCGCGGCAGTAGGCCGCCCAGGCAGCAGTGGGCCCAAGGCGGGAGCAGTGGCCCCAGCCTTCTCCTGCACAGCAGAGGGGCAGGGGCCAGCAGAGGGTGGTCCCGGAGGAGGTGGGTGCGGGGAGGGAGTGGGCGTTGGGGGGAAAGGCAGGGGCTGGGACCTGTGCATTGCTGCCTGAGCAGAAGGTCCGGGCCAGTGCTTTGGGGCTGCAGCACCCCAACAGGCCTCTGCGGTCGCGGAACCCGGGTCAACACTCTGGACTCCTAGTGAAGCCCGGTCCCACTTGGCTCAGAGCAGATGCTGCAAGGAAAGGATTTGGGGGGTGCGTGGGGCAGATGGAGAGGCTGCGCGCCTCCTTCCCGGTCCTTCCCAACCTGTCTTTTTGGCGAGGTCACGGCAGACCTAGAGTTCTGTGCGCTTGCACTCATTGAGGGTCAGTCAGCGGGCTGGCCGACTTCAGCGGCCCCCAGGGCCCTGGACACGGTGCAGGGGTGCTACAAACTCTGTCTCCGCAGGTCCTACTGAGGCGGGCCGAGGCCCCTGGCCCAGGTGCTCACAGACACGTTTCCTGCCTCCCTGCCTCTCCGTCTCCACGTCCCCCACCCTGGCTCGCTCTCTCCCCACCTGCCGTCCCTCTGCAAGTCTCTTCCTCGGAGTTTGGGTGTCTCTGTCTCTCTCTCTCTCCTCCTTCGCGCCCCGTCCTCCCACACTACCCCTTTCCTCCCTCTCTTGCTGACCCTGCCAGGCTCTTGCTTGGCACCCTGGCTGTGCAGCCATGCTGCAAGTGAGCGGAGCAGCCCCCTTGTGGGCACAGAAGGTCCCTCAAGAGCCCAGGGCTTCAGGGGAGCACACAAGCAAACACGGCCGTGAGCGGGGGACCGAGCCCATCCAGACATCCAGCGTGGTGACTGACCGCCTCCTGGCCCAGCCGGCCCCGGGCACAGGCCAGACGGACTTGGGAAGGCAAAGCAGGCAGGCTCTTGGCCTCGCCCTGTTGATCCTCCAGCCCAGCGCCACCCCAGGGCAGAGCATGGGTGACGAAAGGGCAAGCGCTGAGGAGGCTGGGAGTGTGGCGGTGCCTTCTGTTTGTGCACAGGCCCCATTCGGTCCCTGGCTCTCGGTCGGGAAGGGCCGGGGGTTCCCGGGTGGTTCCCGGTTCTCTTTCCGGAGCACTTGCCGTCGAGGCTCCTTGACCCAAGGCAGATCCTGAATCACCCGCAGATATCAGCCGTGACAGGTGACCAGGACGCAGACCTGCTCAGCTACATGACCAATTTAGAGGTTAGCCCTGGAGACGGAGGCCGGCGGTGGTGCCTTGGGAGTGGGGTTGCAGCTGGAGGGGCTGCGGCAGGGTTGCTCAGAGCCGCGCTCAGTCCCCTTCCCCCTCCCCGTCCTCTCGCTTTGCTGGGCCAGGTGGAGGAGCTGATTCATCCCAAGTACCGCTGCAGGCTGATGTTTTCCTTTGGGAGCAACCCCTACTTCCAGAAAGACGTGATCGTTAAGGAGTATCACCTTAGCATCGCCGGTAAGAGTGGGCCTGAGCTTCAGGGGAGCTGGCGGAGGGCCGCCGGGCACGTGGGCCCCGGGAACGGGAAGGGAGGTGTATGGGGTCCTGGGGGCGGGGGAGGGATTTGGCACCGGAGGGGGAGAGGTTGTAGGTTGGGAGCGAGAGCGGGCGTGGGGCCCTGGCCATGGACGGCCTCCCTTAAGTTTCCTCGTCCTGCAGGATATAGGGCGACTCGTTGCACCCCAGTCCAGTGGTTCTGGGATGAGGAACGTGGAGGTGCCAGCCGCAGGCGAGACAGCAGCAGCCTGAACTTCTTCAACTGGTTGTGTGACCCCAGCTGCCCGGGGCCCAACAGGATGGCCGAGGTGAGGCCCCTGCGGCCTTCGTCCGCCACGGTGATGCTGGGGCCCCGGCTGCTGGGGACCGGGGCCGGGGGCCCCACGCTCACCTGGCCTTTTTTCCCCTCCCAGATCATCATCGAAGAGCTGTGGCCCAATCCCTTGCAGTACTACCCTAGGCCGGAAGGCGGCCCATGGGAGTGAGCTGAGAGGAAGACCTGTCGGTAAGGAGCCCCGAGGGCTGGGTCCTGAACTGTGTGGGGAGGGTGCCCGGGGACAGTCAGTTTCATGGCGGGGAAACTGAGGCTCAGAGGAGCCTGGGCCCACGCAGCAGCTGGCAGGGTGGGAAGTGAGCCTGGGGCCACTCAGAGCACACCCACAGGGCGGAGGAGGTGTCTAGTCCGGCAGGTGCCTGCCCCCCATGCTGTGTGCCGGCAAATCCCTGCTCAATCGGGCGAAGCAAGGCTTCGCCACCGCCTTTTCCTGAACTGTCTCCCGTGGCTGTCGGCCCCTCTCTCGGTCCTCCTGCCAACGCCTTCAGTTGGGGATGGCCGGCCTATCTTGGGGAGTCGGGCTCCTTGTCCCGTCCCCGTCGTGGGCCACGACTCCCGGGCTGCCCTCCACGTTCCTGAGCACCGCCTGGCCTCCCGCAGCCATACGGACATCCTGGGAAATGGCCCTAGGCCGTCCACAGGAGGGTCGTGGCGCCCTCGCTGGGGAGGAACAGGGATCCCACGGGGACGAGGCGGGCTCGCAACATCACGTTGGCGATCCCGGCAGCATGTGTTTTCACAAATAGCTAAGATTTTTGTGTGTGTTTTCCTGTTTGTCTCTGTGTGTGTGTGATGCGTGTGTGTATGTGTCGGGGCATGGCCGCTGTGTGGAAGTGGACATCAGAGAGCACCCGAGTTTGACCACCGAGACGAATTTGATGAGGCCTCCACCGCTGAGAGACATGGATGGGCTCGTCTCCGTGGTGCTCTGCCTGCACGGGACAGAAACAGGGACAAGGATCAGCAGGGGCGGCGCTAGAGAGTATCCTGCCCAATGCTGCAGGGACAGGGGGAAGGGCCATAAACAAGTTACAGAGCCCTTTGGGTCCATGTGTCGGCTTCTGTCGGGGGCACGGGAAATGGCAAGGAGAAATCAACCTGGTGGGATCCTCCAGCCCCCATCCTGTTGGATTCCACGGGTGGGCGTGATGGAGAGCTTGGGGGCCGGGCGCAGCAGGGCTGGGCCTGGGGAGAGAACCCCACCCTTCCTAGGCAGGATCTGGCCGAGGAGGGGAAAAAGGTGCAGCTCTCCCGGTGAAGTCTTGTTCTTTAGAGCAGGGGGCCCAGGAGGGTCCAAGGTGCTCCCGAGCGGGGCCCTGGTGCCCCCTTGGCTCCTCGCACCACCATATTCACATCGCTTGGAGAGCTTTTCCAAGTTCCCCTGCTCCTGGAAGTGTGCCCTGCGTTGCTGAGATGCGAGGCCATGCATGCTTCTGGTCAGGTCCAGCACAAACCCAAGGGTCCCGGCAGGACCAAGGGGGAGGCAGTCCCTCACCGTCCCTGTGGACACCAGACCCTCCTGCAGGTAACACCACCCACCACAGGGGACAGTTCCACGGATATGTGAGGGTACGCCAGTGTGGTCCACAGGCTGTGTGACATCGTGAGTCTGCTGTGTGTGAGGGAGCAGCTGTGGGCGGGTCCGCATCCGTGTGTGTGTGTGTGTGTGTGTGTGTGTGCGCGCATTTTCAAGCACCTCTGACCACCTGAGCATTCCTCTGAGCTGAGGACCATGTGTGTAGGATTCTGCACGTGTGTGTGTGGACTTGCATGTCCTCTTTTGCTCCCCTGTGTGCAGGCCGTCATGGGTGCGTGGGCGCTTAGCTTGTGTGTCTCGTATGTGTGTGCGCGTGGGTGACCAGGGTGTATGCCTGCATCCCGGAGACAGGGTGTGTTTATGTTTTGCGTCTGTGTGTGTGCACACCCATGGGTGAGTGTGTTGCGAGGCCTCGAGTGACTGCATGCACACCGGCGCCGTGTGGGCGTGTTCACGTGTGCTGCAGGTGCATGCCGGCGTGTGCACACGTGTGTCTCTGAGTGTGGCCACGTGTGCTTGCCTCATGTGTGGGTGGAGGCTTCAGGTGCACGCACGCGAGAGTGTGTGGCGAGTGTGAACGTGTGTGTGCTGGACGCCGAGTGTGTAGGTGTCTGTTTCTTGGTTGTGTGTTCCCGTGAGCAGGACTGTGGTTTTGCGTGGCCGAGTGTCATGCCTGCGAGCTGGTTCCGTGCATTTTTTTGCGTAGGTGTGTGCTTCTACGCACAGAGGCATGTGTGTATGCGTGCACGCAGAATTCTGTATGCCTGGGTGAGGTGAGTGGTGTGTATTCGGTGCGTATGCATTTCCAGGCACCGCTGGGTGTGTGACCCTGCAGGGCTACGCATACAAGGCTGTGTGCCGTAGTCCTTGCCTGGGAGTGTTTTGTGTGCATACCCTTGTGTGCCCACAGATTCCTGTGGTGTGTTTGGGGACTTGCAGGCCCAGGGGTTATTGTGGTTTTGGGTGTGTACCTGTGCGTGTAGGTGTCGCCACCCTTGCAAGCCTCGGTGCTGGAGACTCTGTGTGTGTGTGTTTTTCTGTGTGTGTGTGTGCGCGCGCGTGTAGGCATGTCTCTGTGTGAGGGGATAAGTGGGAATGCCTCTGTGCCATCGAGCAGGTGTATTCACTGTGTGTCTCCTCTTCTGTAATCAGTGTGTGTGTTTGTGTGTATGGGGACAATTGGAAATGCCCTTATGCCGTAGACCATGTGTTTTCTTTGTGTGTCTCCGCTTCACTAAGCAACGTCTGCGTGTGTGTGTGTGTGTGTGTGTGTGTGTATGTGTGTTTCTCTGGGGCCTTCTTTGTACACAGTTGTGCTGGAGAGTTTGGTGTGTGTTGTGGGTACATGTTTCCATGTGAACTTGTGTTTCCAGTTGTAGGGCTGAGGGTGCATGTCTCTGTGACATGAGATAGGTTGTGCAGGGAGTGCATGTGGGTTTGCGTGGGCTTAAGCGCGTGTGCACGTACGTGCGTGTGAGTGTAGCGGTTGACTGTGCATTTCTATATCAGGGAGGATGTGTTGTTTTCTCACATGTGTCTGAATCCTCAGGGCGTGCGCATATGAGTGTGTGTTTTGGACCCTTGAGAATGCCTGCGTGTCAGATTCTGTGGATGTTTCTGGATTGCGGGGGATCACGGGCATACTTCCTTTTTGAGCAGGTCAACTGCGTACGCCTGTGCCGGAGACCTTGTATGGGTTGTCTGTGTGTACGTGTGCTTGCAAGCGCACGTGTGTGTTGGTGTACTGTGTGTGGTGTGCTCTGTGTGATTGCAGAAGCATGAACCTGTGTGTGTGTGTTTGTGTGCCTGTTTGAGTGGCTACGTGTGTGTTCCTGTATGACACAGACCATGTGTTTTACTTACATGCTTCTGTACCCTCAGGGCTATGTGTGAGTGTGTCGTGCTCAGATGTAACGTCGTGAGTAGCGTATGCCTGCGTGCTGGAGTTTGTGGATGTGTTGGGGTGTGTGTGTTAGTGTTCTTGGGCACACCCGTGTAATGGATTTTATGGTGGTGCCACATGCGTATGCCTGTGCCGGACACCTCGTGTGAATTGGGTCTGTTCTGGGTGTTTTTGCAAGCACCTATGTGTCTGCAGGCAAGGGATGGTGTGCATGCTTCAGATCAACATGAGCGAGTGTGTACACAGTGTGTACAGTGGGTTCGAGGAGAGTATGTGTGTATGTGTGTGTGTGTGTGTGTGTGTGTGCACACTTGATGGGCTACTTGTGTGTTCCAGGATGACGTAGACCATGGGTTTTGCTTACGTGCTTCTCTATCCTCAGGGGAGTGTGTGTGTGGTTGCGTGTGTTCTGTGTGTGTGTGTGAGTGTGCATGCTCCGATGTGTTGGCGTCAGTTGTGTATGCCTCTGTGCCAGGGGTTTTTGATGTGGTCATTTCCGTGTGTGAGTATGATGGTTCCGCGACACACGTGTGTATGTATTTTGGGGCCGGGACTGTATGTGTAGGCCTTTGCCGAGACCTTCTGTGAGTCGTATGCATTGTGTGTGTGTGTCTGTGTTCGTGTTTACAAGCCCCTATGTGTCTGTATGCAAGGGCTGCTGTTACAAGCCTGAATTTCATACCGAGGAGTGTGAGTTTAGTGTGTTCAGTAGGTTTCCTTGAGCGTGTGTGTGTTTGTGTGTGTGCGTGTGTGTGAATGGAGCTTGTGGGTGTGTGTTTGCATTTTCATGTGTCTGTGTGTGTGTGTGTGTGTGTGTGTCTGTGCGCATGTGTCATCTCCACGCCTTTGTATCAGAGATAATGTGTGGGTGCGTGTAGCATGTGCATGTGTTTGCACGAACACACGTGTCTTGTATGTCACTCTGTGTTTAGATGAAAATGTGAGTCTGGTTACGTGTGGCCTCATGCACGCCTGGGTGCCGTGAGTCTGTGTGTGTGGGGGGGTATGCATGTGCCTCTCGATGACTTGGTTTCAGGGATCATGTGTGGGTGTGCAGGGTATGTGCGTGTGTTTGGACGAGCACAGACGCATCACGTGTTTCTCTGTGTTTCGAAGAACACGTGAGTGTGATTTTGTGTGGCCTCATGCACGTCTGGGTGTCGAGAGTCTGTGTGTGTGTGTGAGTGTGTGTGTCTGTGATGTGTGCCCAAGCCTTTGGACAGGGTCACGTGTGTATGAGTGTGTTGGGAGTCCCTGGTCGGGAAAGGAGAGGGCCCATGGCACTTCCCGCTCTGCTGATTATGGAGAAAGGGGCCAGTGGCGGATTGCAGCCACGTCCCTCCTGACACACAGACCTTGTGTGCATTCCATGGTTACTCAGGGTTCTCTGTCCCCTCTCGCCACAAAACGCACACGGGCCAAGGCAAGGCAGGCACGTGTCAAGCACACCACCCATCGAGGCAGCTTGCACGGATGGTGCCGGTGTGGGAAAACCCTAGGGGTCTCAGTGTGTGTTACAGAGGGGCTCAAACCTTGTACCCGCCTCTGTGTTGATTAGCCAAAGGCAGCAAAGAATAAGAAAGAATCCATGAGCAGCACGTTCCTCCAGAGGAAAGAGCCCTGCGGGGAGCTCTCCTCCCAGTAGAAAGGCCATCCTGGACTCTGTTCTTCTCCTGTTTGGGCCGGTCTTGTCCACCTCCTGTGTACCAGGCGGGGAGGACGAAAAGGAGAGGAGCTGAACCCACAGGCACGTGTTCCCTGCCTCAGCGAGGGGCACCCAGCTTGTTGCTCCCTGAGCCAACAGGGGTTTCCCAGCACCACTTCTCACCAGTCCGGGGCTCGCCCCTCCCCGTCCGCTCGCCCTGCACTCACCCCGTCTTCGACGTTCCCCACCGCCTGCACCTCAGCTGGGCTTGGGATCTGGCAACGTGTGCCCACGAATGGATCCCGGCAGAGCCTCCCAGCGGCCCCTGTGGTGCTATGCCGACATCTCATGCTGTTTGTGGAGTCCTGACCTCATTGCCTTGGGGAACTGGGTTCCCTCCTGGCGGCCCCGGCAGCTAGGTGTAGGTCGAGGAGGGTTTGGCCTTCGGGCTCGGGAACCCTGCCGGCTTCACGGTTCGGGCCTGAACGTCAGCAAGTCTGCCCGCGGTTGGTCAGATCTCAAGTTGGGGATCTCAAGTCCGATACAGCCCCTCAGGGAGAATTCTAGGGTGGTGGAGAGCAACGGGCCAAAGGAAGACTGCTGGGGCCATCGTCACGTCTTCTGGTCTCCTTGTCGCCTAAGCTGGAGAGTAGCCTCACAGCTCCCCCAGGCCAGTCCGTGGGATTCATCGTGTCGACAAGATGGAGGGGAAGTCCCAGGCATGCTGACGGTTGCAGCGGGGCTGCCCGCGGGGATCCGGACGTGGAGGACCCCAGAACGTGCTGCGCTCGCCCCACCCACTTTCCCTAGAGCCCTCTGCGGCTCGCTCCTCGGGGCTTTTAGGAAGGGCCTGCCGAGCTCTACAGGGGAGAGGAAAGGCTGGACGGTGCCGCTAAAGCGCCTCCCAGGTGTCTCCCATAAACACAGGCGCTCCGCTTCCTTGACTGGGGGATGCCCCGCCTGCCCCGGAAAGAGGTGTTTAGGATTGGACCCCTGCCGCAGGTCGCATGGCTTAAGCTGTTGGGCGCATCATAAGGACATCGGGTTTCCTCCCAGGGCCTTAGGGTGCAAACCAGGGGATGTGGCTCGTGCACATCTGCCTGGAGTTCAGGGCAGCTTCAGGGCAAACACGTACGTGGCGCAAGAGGGCTGAGCGCCTCCTGAAGAAGACCGCCCGCTCCAGGGGCTTAATGGCCAGAGCTGCTGGGAGACGGACGCTTGCTACGGGACTGGAGGACCCAGGGCAACGGTCTTCCACGGATGTGGTCTCGCAGGCAAGGGATGGGGCGCCCAGAATGCGTGTGTGCTTTCCAGTGTACGTGTGTCGAGGCGACGGGGACAAGAAACAAGGGAGGTGCCCTTGAAACCCAGCCTCCCGTGAGGTCTCCGTTCCAGGCTGCTTACCTCTTGTCCTTTGGCCCCTCTCCTGTTCCTTCCCTAGCAGGGGCAATGCCAGATGTCTGTCATTGCATGAATGTCTGTCTCCCTGGATTGCGAGTGGACGTGGAGATCATCCACATGATGGCTGAACACATGGAAACCACAGTCCAAGGCCGTGGGGGTGCATATGAAATCCGGTCCACTGCAAACCCACCGCAGACCCGGCTGGGAACGGAATAGGTCTGTCCGTGCACGCGCTTCCACATGCACGTGTGTGTACATGGAAGGCCACGCCTGTGTACCCCTTTCCCACGGTGTTACAGCCAGCTGCCCACACGGGTACCTGTGGGCACGCAAAGAAACCTTGGTCTGAACACACGGGTGTGTAAGCACTCGGCTGTACTGAACACCGCTGGCACCTTAGAAGGCAGCCGGCATGAACTCTGCGCAGCTCGAACCCCCGCGATAACATTAGTCCAGCCGCCCATGGAGTGGAGCCATGGCGCAGAGCCACGCATCCACCGCCGGTTCAGGAGACGGAGCCGAAGAAGACCTGTGCGAGGGCACAGAAGATGCCGTGGCCTCAAGAGTCGGTACGGACCTGCCGGGGACACGTGGAGGGTGAAGAACCGCCGGAGCAACCACGACAGGCACCTCCGTGTACAGGACGCGGCACGTGTGGCCCTTTGACGACTGAGATGACTGAGGTGTGGTGTAAGAAACCCGTCTGTTCCTGTAATGCTGGGGGAGACCGGCTTGCACTGGCTGCACACCAAAATTGCCCCAAGCCTACCTTGTTGGCCCAAAGCCACACGTTGGGTATCCTCTCTCCACGAGTGGGGGCCAGCCCTGGGGACGTGACGGGCCAGCCCTGGGGACGTGACGGCCCAGCCTCAAGTTCTGCTCACGGTCTGACCTGGTGGCCCGCAGGGGAAGGCTAGAGAAGATGTGTTCTCCTCTGCAGGCCAGACAAGCTGGGAACGCCTTCCCCACGGCATTTGTGGTTTCGCCCGAATGCAACGGAAGACACTCAGTCTCTGGAAGTGAAGGTACGTGCGTACGTGCTGTGTCACCTGGGAGCCAGCCCCAGCTTCTTGCCTCCGGCCTCCAAAGGGTGCACACTGTAGTCACCTGGCCGCCAGACAGAATGCCCAACTGCCCATCCACAGGGTTCACCCAGACATTGTCTCAGGGGAGGGGCATCCGGATTCACGTTGCCGGATGCCCTTGGCTGCACGAAAGGCACGCCTCCCTCTGTGCTCCATGCCAAACACACTGAGTGTCTGTGGGTAAGTGTGTGTGTGTGTGTGTGTGTGTGTGTGTCTGTGTGTGTTTGTGTCGGGGGCACCCAGCTTGGGACCCTTTCCCTGGTCACGTGACCAGTGGCTAGTCACAGAGGAGAAGAGGGCTTTTATTTCATGGGAAAGGAGGTGCTCGGACAGGCTTCTGCATCTTGCTTCCTGAAGCCTTCATCTTCCAGAGACCCTGTGGCCAGAGAGTGGGCAGAGAAACAGCGCCCTGAAGACAAACACCGAGTCGGGGGAAGAGGGAGAGCAGAGCATGGGGAAAGGACAGGCGGAGAGACGGATTGAGCACTCTCGGTCCCTCTTCTCCTGAGCAGCCAAGGACGTGGCCTGGGGGCAAACTGTGGCCGAACCCCCGCCCCCTAGCCCCGTGCCCCGAACAGGCAGACCGCTTCCGACCTCTGTCTCCTGGAATGGCCCTATTCCGCAATGCCTGGGCTGACGTTTCCACGCACGCTAGGCCAGGGTTCCCGGTGGTGCATACGCTGTCCTCAGTCTTGGACGATCGTGTTGGGGAAGGGCAAGGGACGGTTTCGCATTGACAGGCTACAAACACCGGGTGGAGAGCGGGCTGGAGGAGGCCACGGGATGGAGGGGAGGGGGTTGTGGGCCCTGGGGCCTGGGGCGCCTTAGGTAGAGCCCGAGGCCACCCTGGAGGAGGCGCACTGGCTGCCTCCCTGGCCGGCTCCCGCAGGGGGTGAGGGGCGGGGCCTGTGGCGGCCACGCCCACGGCCTTGCCGCTGGCAGCACCTGGGGTCCGGCCATTGTCCTGGGCGTGGATCAGGCCTCCTTCGCGCCGAGGCCCCACGCGTGCCACCTCCACCTCGGCCCCGTGGCCTCCTGGCCGGAAGCCCTTGTGCGCATGCGTCCCAGACTCCGGTGGCTTCTGCGAGGAGACGGCTGACGTCCCCCCTTCGCTGGGCCGCGGAGCTCCACTGCCGGGCCGCCTGCGGGAGCCGCGTGCTCACCCCTCCTGCTCCGTTCCTCCGCAGCTGCCCCAGCTGGGGGCCACATGGGACGCGGGACTGCCCCCCAATCCTGACCGACTCCGTCGAGGGAGGGGTCCATCGGGACGCGGCTGTCCGCGGACATATAGCCCCACCCCCAGAAGAGAGGTGAAGGTGCTGCTGGGCCTAGGCGTGGGGATGGCGGCAGAGCCAGCGCAGGACGAGGAGGGCCGTTGGGAGAGAGAGGGCGCCATCCTGGTGGTGGAGCTTGTGCTAGTGGGGGATGACGTAATGTTGGTGTGGCAGCTTGCGGTGGTCCAGGTGGCAGAGGACCCCGGGGAGACTGAGGAGGAGGACGAGGACGAGGACGACGAGGCTAGGGAGGTGGGCAGTGAGGCTGAAGTAGAGGGGGAGGCTGAGGAGGGCGAGGAGGCTGAGGAGGAGGAAGAGGAGGAGGAGGAGGAAGAGGAGGAGGAGGAGGAGCAGAGGGAGGAGGAGGATGAGGCTGTTGAGGATGAGGTTGCAGAGGTACCAGAGGTGCAGGAGGAGGAGGATGAGGAGGAGGAAGACAGGAGGGAAGAGGCCTGGGAGGAGAGCCAGAAGGAGCGAGAAGCGCAGGAGCTGCAGGAGAAGCAGGAAGGGGAAGAACGGCCAGAGGCACGGCCAGGTCCGCCCCCGTCCCCGCTCCAGGCCCTCGAGGCCCTGCAGTCAGATTGGAGCCCATGAACAAAGACGCCAGCAGGGCCTACTCTGGGCTCAAGCTCAGGTTCTGGCAGAGGCGACGGCGTCACCTGGACCACCGAAGCGCCCTCATCCGGGGCATCCCTGGCTTCTGGGCCAAGGCTGTATCCTTGATACCTTCACGGAGGGACCCCGATGTGGCCGGGCTAGCGCAGGAGACTCCTGTGGCAGGGGGCCTGCGTTGTGGTGGCCTGGCTCATGCCTCGGTGATCACGAGTTTCGAATCCCTGCTTCCGGGTGGGGGTCCCTGGTGGGGCCGCAGGTTGCCCTCGATGTGCCGGGGAGGGGGCCGTGGGTGGGCAGGGAGGTCACCGAGGATTTCCAGCTTTCTGTGTTAGTGCCCAGCAGGGAATTACCTAACTAACTAATGCAGCAGGCCGTGCGGGGGCGCAGGGGCCCTTGACACAATCTGTGAGGTGGAGTGGGTCCCGGTGGTAGGAGGGGAGATGCAGGGCGCACTTGCTGTGCAGACCTGCTCTGTTGTTGTAGCTCTTTCTTCTCCAGCCCTCGGAGAGTCCTTGACCCGAAGCAGTTTGTGAACCACCCGCAGATGTCAGCCATGCTCAGTGAGCAAGATGAAGGCATACTTGGCTCCATGACGGATTTGAAGGTCTGGCCCGGGAGATGGAGGCCCGGCCTGGGGGATGGGAGAAGAGGGGGTAACAGAAGCGATTCCTCCCCAAGGCCAGGAGGGGAAGGGTCTGCTGGACAGAGATCTCAACCCTCTCCCCCACTTTGCCGCCCGGCAGGTGGAGGAACTCGAGTCTCCCCGTGATGGCCGCAAGATCCTGCTCTTCTTTCGCGAGAACTCCTACTTCCGCAACGACGTCGTTGAGAAGGAGTATGTCCTCAGGGCTGCTGGTAAGGGGCCTCTGCCTGCATGGGCGGCAGCAGGTGGAGGCGGCAGGGTTGAACCTGATGCATCATCCAGCGCCTTCGCACGGACCCTTCCTCTTGCAGGGTACGAGCCGTCTCATTCCACTCCCATCCAGTGGCACCACTGTTACGAACAGGAGGCCTGTACCCGCAGACGCCACAAGAGCAGCCTTAACTTCTTCAGCTGGTTCTCTGACCACAGCTTTGCCGGGCCTAGCAGGATAGCTGAGGTGGGTCCCTGTGACAAACCGCGCACGTGAACCTGCCTGTGCTCCCCAGCGGACTGGGATGTGCATCTGAGCCCTGCCCCGTTTCCCCTGCCAGATCATCATGGACGACCTGTGGCCCGATCCCCTGCAGTACTACGTGAGGAAGAAGGCCCCAGCAGAGGGAACTGAGAGGAGGGCAGGTGAGACGCCCAGGGCGTGGGTGCTGAAAATGCTCCGTGCGGCTCCGTGGGAGCTGGGCTCCACAAATGCAGAAACGGAGGCTTAGAGGAACACTCAAGAGGCGGTGACCCCGTGTCCAAAGGGCATCACCGTGAGTCGGGGAGGGCGGTGTCAAACTGGTTCTGCCTGGGAAGCTTGAGGCAGGCGGGTCAGGCAACACCAGTGAGCAGAGCCGGAGAAGCAGTCGGCTCAGCAGCTGCCTTGCGGGAAGTGCCACTCCCTGGCCGTGAACTCCTGCCCTCAGGTCTCCTCGCCACCGCCTCAGCTTTGAGCCCACCTAAGCACCTCTTGCCAGCCTTGGCGCAGATGTCTGCGTTCCCTGGCGTAAAGGCTCATGCGTCACCCCGTCACTTTTGTGTGTTCATCGGTAGAGTCCTCCCAGTCATCTCCCTGGGCAATCTCCTGTGCCCACCGCAATCAGCCAGAGAACACTGGAGAGCGTGCACAGATACCGTTGCTATGTGGGTGGAGGAAATGTAGGGGGATCGCCATCAAGGGCCGGGGAGAGGGGCAGGGGAGAATGGCCTCCGTTCCCCGAAAGGGCCTTGAAACCCTCAAGCAAACCTGCGTGTGGCCCGTAGAGGATACTCACCGGCCGCCTCATGTGTGCCCGGGTGACTGTGTGCCCGTGTGTCTGTGTCTGTGTCTCCGTCTCTCCCAGGGAACTTGAGCATGTTGAGGTGAATACGCAGAAGCCTTGCCCTTGACCCGGAAAGAGTCCAGGACCTTCAGATGGAGCCGGATGATCAGCCTGGTCCCTCCCACAGGGAACACCTCCAGTCTGGTGCCTGGGAGAAACACAGGGCCGATTGAGGCCCCCTGTAAAAATACTGAAATGTGGAAAAACGACGTCAACCGTGTTTATGTGTGTTACTGTGTGTACGCTCACACACGGTCGTCTTCATGGAAAGGGGCAGGTGGGGAGCCTGAGCTCATGGGATTCCCGTCGATGCTTACTACTCTGCCCCGGCATCCTTATTCCGTGGAAGGGGTGGGGCCGTATGCTGGCCCAGAGGTCCAGGTCACACGAGCTCTGGGACTGCATCCCAGCGTGGCAGAGGTCCTTCCCCTAGGGATGGTGGAGGTGGGCAGGGAGAGGAGATGAGCGAAAGGCCAGCTAACAGGGCCCATGCCTTCCCTGGGGAAATAACAGAGGTCAAAGAAAGGGAAGGGCGAGCCAGGGCCAAACGTGTCCAGTGTCAACTTTTGGTGGATGGCGATGACCGTCTCCCAGAGATGCTCCCTGGTGGATGACCTCACACACAGAACGGGTGGGACTGTAGTTTCATTACTCCGTTGAACCCCAGTGCCAGGGCTCTCCTTTCTTCTAAACAAGGGGCCCAGGCCCTTGCTGACACAGTCATCCTCTCAGCCCCAGATACAGCGGGAGCGAGTGGGGGCCAGGCCCTGTGGAGGGACTGTTGGAGAGGGGAAAGTGGGAGGAGGGAAGGTAGGAAAGATCACCCTGTCGTTCTGGCCCAGGTAGCTGGGCGGAAGCATAAATTGCAGGGAAAGGCGCGCGCGCGCGCGCGTGCGGGCCCGCACACACACACGCACGCGCGCGCGCACACACACACGAACACCATCGGGTTCCAACCGCCCTAAGCCACAGAATATTTAGCCACTCACATACACTGACACATACTCAGGAGCAGAGCCAACACCCCCAGCCAACACACAGTGATTCAGTCACCCTCATGTCCTGACACGCACACACTCACTCACCCTCCCAGGCACACAACCTTCACCCACTCACATGTCCAGAGACACGCTCACATACTGACAACCCCACGCAGCCCCATGATCCCCACTTCCCGGCTTCCCTAGGACGTTGGCTTGGGGTCCCCCAGATGGTCAGCAGAGGAGAGGGCAGAGTATTGCTGAATGCGAGACCCAGGACACCCGCCCGTGTGCTGTCTGTCCCGTGCTGACCCCGAGGCTGATCTGCCTCCTTCTCCGTGGTCTGAAGGCAGGTGCCCAATGCCCTCTATCCGCTTAGACCCCAAAAGGGAAATGCCACCAAAGGGCACCCCTAGTCCTCACCAACACCCCACGGAGCACGCTCCCCTGGTTAAGGGCCAAGTGCGCGCAGGCTGCTTTGACCGTGTAGGGCACCGTCCATCTTCTGAGGTCTTGGCCTCACTCCTCCCACTTTCAAATTCTTTGTGACTTTGGGACTCAGAGGCCAGTCTCTTGCACGGAGCATAGATGTGGCCAGCTTTTCAACACCTGCCCGTTCTGCTGTCGTCCACATCTTACTCCAGTGCTGTGAAGCCCCGTTACTGACCAGCCCCGTTACTGACACAGGGCAGTCCACAATCACAGTACTTGGTGTCTGTGTACTCCCTGGCTGTTTCCACCCTCTATTCCTCCGTGACTTCCCCATTTGCTGTCTCATGTTTTCGGGAAACATGACAGCTGCCCTGGTTGACACCACTGGATTCAGCTCTGCTCAGCCGACTTGTTGCTTCCCCACGCGTGGGTGGCCCCTTCCTCACAGGCGATGTGTCCTTTGGGTCTACATGCCTCGCAAAGTATGAATTCAGCTGGGGGCAGACCAGTCCTTGCCTCCCCGCCTCCGCCCTTCCTCGCCGCGCCCTGCCTGTCTCTCCCTCCCCATCCCTGCGCACGGCTCTCCCTCCTGCCCCTGTCCCTCTCTTCCCTTCTCTCCCTCCCTCCCATTCCCCCTCTCTCCCCCAGCTCTTCTTCTCCTTCTGGGCTTCTCTCCCTCTCCTCCCAGTCTCCCTCTCCTCCCCCTCCCCCTGTCACCACCCCAGCCTTCTCCCTCTCCAAGGCTGTGCTCCTGTTCCTGCGGTAACACCAGAGGAGCCTCCTCTAGTGGTTTGGGCAAGGTTGCAAGTGCTGGGTCAGTTTGGATTGTACCAGTAATTCCAAAGTCTGAGCTGTCTCACGGACTGTCTCAGACATTTGTTTCTTCGCCCCATAGACAGCCATGCATCTTACTCCCTGCAGGGGCGTTTGTGACACTTGTTGCGACCACAGCCCCTGCACTTAACGCCTGCACTAAACGCCAAGGGAGTTCCTCCTGCGTCTTTCTGGTCAAAATCCCCCAGGACACACCGACCCACTCCTTCTAATAGAGGCCCTCCCACGATGCAACCGCAACGCTGGTGGCCTTGCCATCACCCACGAGGCCTTCCCTGACACCTCAGGCGGCAAGCATCCTATCCCGCCACAGCACCCGCCCCCGCCCCCCGGAGCAGACCTCAGTGAGGTGTGGTCTTGTCTCAAAGGACGTGGGGAGTACCAGAGAAAGGGCACTTGTGCTGTGCATGCTCACTTGGCCATCCCCTCCCCGCACGGTACTCCACTCAGCCACCGACACAGTCTAAGGGAGAACTTGGAGCGGAGCTGGAAGAAAGACACAAGAGCCCTTGCATGCAAGTCAGGTGGAGAAGGAGAACGCAACGAGGAAAAGAGACACAGAAACAAAGCGAAAGGGGCCGCTCAGAGGAAAGCACCTTGGGAGCAAGTTTTACCACTGGCTTGGGCAGAGGAATTTGCAGAGTTTCTCTTTGGACTGAAAGCCTGGCCCAGTCGCATGCTGCCCAGTCGCAATCACGGACCTCACCGGGGCCGGCTTAGCAGCTCTGTAGGCACCCCGGTGGCTAGGGACCTCGGCTCTTTGCAGAGTAACTTCAGGGAAAGTACTTGGCGTGCAGTTCCCTTCTCTTCCGGAAAGCTGGGGCGGGGGATGGGGGGTGGGGGGCTGGGGAGGCGGATGGCCCCTGCACGCAGCACCTTGGCGGCGGGCTCCTGGCGCCGTGCACCACCGGGCAGGCCCAGGGCGAAAGCCACGTGGCAGTGACGGGGCGCAGGTGGGGCAGCAGCTGATGCCCCCCGGGCTCTCCCCCAGGTCCCCTAAGAAGGAGCGCGGGAGGCTTTCGCGCGGCGGGCACACTCGGCATTCAGCCGCCGGATTTCAATTCCTGGCGCCAGCCGAGGGGCCCCAGACGGACGGACGAGAAAGGGACGAGTGGGGCTGGGATACCACGGCACTTGCGGGAAAGGCCTGACAGGGGTCTCTGAAGAGAACGTTTGGGGTTGAGAGGCGCGGAGGCCACCGCGGTGGAGGGGCTCGGGCGGGCTCCCGGGCGGGCTCTGGTGCGGCCAAGACACAGGGCGGGTGGTGGCCACGCCCACTGCCCTGGCACGGGTTAGACCCGGGAGCACGCCGCGTCCTGCGCGGGGCTCGGGGGCTCCATCCGGCCCAGGCCGCATGCGTGCCTCCCCCCGCCCCACACCCCTGCGCCGCCCGTGTCTGCCCCGTCACCGCCCGCCCCGGGGGCCTGTGCGCATGCGTGCCCCAGGCCCGCGCACTCTGCTAGGCGCTGCCGCCCAGCGGCGTTCCTGGGCGCTGCAGCTGAAGCTGCCGGTGCCGCCTCCGTCGCCTTCAGTCCCCAGCGGCCGGCGCTCAGGGCCAGGGCCACATGGAGAGTGAGTCGAGGTCCGGGGAAGGCGGGGCTGCCCCAGAATCCTGGAGCACCTTGGTCGCAGACGAGGGCGGTGAGGAGGCGGGGGCCCTCAGGGAGACCGGCTCCTGCGGGCACGCGGGGGCGCTTCTGGCCCTCGAGGCTGCGGGGGTGGTGGCAGAGGCTGTGCGGGAAGCTGAGGCCCAGGGGGGCACAGAGGAGGCCGGCGCGGGGCCGGAGTTGGTGCTGGTGGTGGAGGATATCGCGGCGGTGGTGGAGGTGGTGGCGGTGGAAGTCGAGGAGGTGCTGGCGGCGGAAGACGAGGAGGTGCTGGCGGTGGAAGTCGTGGAGGTGCTGGCGGTGGAAGTCGAGGAGGTGCTGGCGGCGGAAGACGAGGAGGTACTGGCGGCGGAAGACGAGGAGGCGGCGCAAGCACAGCAGGTCGAGAGGCCGAAGGAGCTGTGGCAGGCAGAGCCGGTGCCCCGGCCCGACCCAGCCGGGGCCGCACTTGCCGCGCTGGAGGTGGTTCAGGAAGCGCTCCGCTCTGTGGACGCCCAAGCCTCCAGGGCCTACTTGCGGCTGAAGCGCAGGATGAATCGGAAGCGCAGTGGTCACCTGGCTCGAAGAAGGGCCATCATCCAGGGCATCCCTGGCTTCTGGGCACACGCCGTATCCTTCAGCCTGCTGGCTGGGTTTGGGCACCTGTGGAGGAGAGTGGGAGCAGGGCAGCAGGGTGCAGAGCCTCAGCCAGGGGCAGGAGAGCTGCGGGGATGGGCCTCGCTCCCCCAGCCGTGGGCCCCAGGCCTCCAGCGCTGGGCACCTCGCGGCAGTAGGCCGCCCAGGCAGCAGTGGGCCCAAGGCGGGAGCAGTGGCCCCAGCCTTCTCCTGCACAGCAGAGGGGCAGGGGCCAGCAGAGGGTGGTCCCGGAGGAGGTGGGTGCGGGGAGGGAGTGGGCGTTGGGGGGAAAGGCAGGGGCTGGGACCTGTGCATTGCTGCCTGAGCAGAAGGTCCGGGCCAGTGCTTTGGGGCTGCAGCACCCCAACAGGCCTCTGCGGTCGCGGAACCCGGGTCAACACTCTGGACTCCTAGTGAAGCCCGGTCCCACTTGGCTCAGAGCAGATGCTGCAAGGAAAGGATTTGGGGGGTGCGTGGGGCAGATGGAGAGGCTGCGCGCCTCCTTCCCGGTCCTTCCCAACCTGTCTTTTTGGCGAGGTCACGGCAGACCTAGAGTTCTGTGCGCTTGCACTCATTGAGGGTCAGTCAGCGGGCTGGCCGACTTCAGCGGCCCCCAGGGCCCTGGACACGGTGCAGGGGTGCTACAAACTCTGTCTCCGCAGGTCCTACTGAGGCGGGCCGAGGCCCCTGGCCCAGGTGCTCACAGACACGTTTCCTGCCTCCCTGCCTCTCCGTCTCCACGTCCCCCACCCTGGCTCGCTCTCTCCCCGCCTGCCGTCCCTCTGCAAGTCTCTTCCTCGGAGTTTGGGTGTCTCTGTCTCTCTCTCTCTCCTCCTTCGCGCCCCGTCCTCCCACACTACCCCTTTCCTCCCTCTCTTGCTGACTCTGCCAGGCTCTTGCTTGGCACCCTGGCTGTGCAGCCATGCTGCAAGTGAGCGGAGCAGCCCCCTTGTGGGCACAGAAGGTCCCTCAAGAGCCCAGGGCTTCAGGGGAGCACACAAGCAAACACGGCCGTGAGCGGGGGACCGAGCCCATCCAGACATCCAGCGTGGTGACTGACCGCCTCCTGGCCCAGCCGGCCCCGGGCACAGGCCAGACGGACTTGGGAAGGCAAAGCAGGCAGGCTCTTGGCCTCGCCCTGTTGATCCTCCAGCCCAGCGCCACCCCAGGGCAGAGCATGGGTGACGAAAGGGCAAGCGCTGAGGAGGCTGGGAGTGTGGCGGTGCCTTCTGTTTGTGCACAGGCCCCATTCGGTCCCTGGCTCTCGGTCGGGAAGGGCCGGGGGTTCCCGGGTGGTTCCCGGTTCTCTTTCCGGAGCACTTGCCGTCGAGGCTCCTTGACCCAAGGCAGATCCTGAATCACCCGCAGATATCAGCCGTGACAGGTGACCAGGACGCAGACCTGCTCAGCTACATGACCAATTTAGAGGTTAGCCCTGGAGACGGAGGCCGGCGGTGGTGCCTTGGGAGTGGGGTTGCAGCTGGAGGGGCTGCGGCAGGGTTGCTCAGAGCCGCGCTCAGTCCCCTTCCCCCTCCCCGTCCTCTCGCTTTGCTGGGCCAGGTGGAGGAGCTGGTTCATCCCAAGTACCGCTGCAGGCTGATGTTTTCCTTTGGGAGCAACCCCTACTTCCAGAACGACGTGATCGTTAAGGAGTATCACCTTAGCATCGCCGGTAAGAGTGGGCCTGAGCTTCAGGGGAGCTGGCGGAGGGCCGCCGGGCACGTGGGCCCCGGGAACGGGAAGGGAGGTGTATGGGGTCCTGGGGGCGGGGGAGGGATTTGGCACCGGAGGGGGAGAGGTTGTAGGTTGGGAGCGAGAGCGGGCGTGGGGCCCTGGCCATGGACGGCCTCCCTTAAGTTTCCTCGTCCTGCAGGATATAGGGCGACTCGTTGCACCCCAGTCCAGTGGTTCTGGGATGAGGAACGTGGAGGTGCCAGCCGCAGGCGAGACAGCAGCAGCCTGAACTTCTTCAACTGGTTGTGTGACCCCAGCTGCCCGGGGCCCAACAGGATGGCCGAGGTGAGGCCCCTGTGGCCTTCGTCCGCCACGGTGATGCTGGGGCCCCGGCTGCTGGGGACCGGGGCCGGGGGCCCCACGCTCACCTGGCCTTTTTTCCCCTCCCAGATCATCATCGAAGAGCTGTGGCCCAATCCCTTGCAGTACTACCCTAGGCCGGAAGGCGGCCCATGGGAGTGAGCTGAGAGGAAGACCTGTCGGTAAGGAGCCCCGAGGGCTGGGTCCTGAACTGTGTGGGGAGGGTGCCCGGGGACAGTCAGTTTCATGGCGGGGAAACTGAGGCTCAGAGGAGCCTGGGCCCACGCAGCAGCTGGCAGGGTGGGAAGTGAGCCTGGGGCCACTCAGAGCACACCCACAGGGCGGAGGAGGTGTCTAGTCCGGCAGGTGCCTGCCCCCCATGCTGTGTGCCGGCAAATCCCTGCTCAATCGGGCGAAGCAAGGCTTCGCCACCGCCTTTTCCTGAACTGTCTCCCGTGGCTGTCGGCCCCTCTCTCGGTCCTCCTGCCAACGCCTTCAGTTGGGGATGGCCGGCCTATCTTGGGGAGTCGGGCTCCTTGTCCCGTCCCCGTCGTGGGCCACGACTCCCGGGCTGCCCTCCACGTTCCTGAGCACCGCCTGGCCTCCCGCAGCCATACGGACATCCTGGGAAATGGCCCTAGGCCGTCCACAGGAGGGTCGTGGCGCCCTCGCTGGGGAGGAACAGGGATCCCACGGGGACGAGGCGGGCTCGCAACATCACGTTGGCGATCCCGGCAGCATGTGTTTTCACAAATAGCTAAGATTTTTGTGTGTGTTTTCCTGTTTGTCTCTGTGTGTGTGTGATGCGTGTGTGTATGTGTCGGGGCATGGCCACTGTGTGGAAGTGGACATCAGAGAGCACCCGAGTTTGACCACCAAGACGAATTTGATGAGGCCTCCACCGTTGAGAGACATGGATGGGCTCGTCTCCGTGGTGCTCTGCCTGCACGGGACAGAAACAGGGACAAGGATCAGCAGGGGCGGCGCTAGAGAGTATCCTGCCCAATGCTGCAGGGACAGGGGGAAGGGCCATAAACAAGTTACAGAGCCCTTTGGGTCCATGTGTCGGCTTCTGTCGGGGGCACGGGAAATGGCAAGGAGGAAATCAGCCTGCTGGGATCCTCCAGCCCCCATCCTGTTGGATTCCATGGGTGGGCGTGATGGAGAGCTTGGGGGCCGGGCGCAGCAGGGCTGGGCCTGGGGAGAGAACCCCACCCTTCCTAGGCAGGATCTGGCCAAGGAGGGGAAAAAGGTGCAGCTCTCCCGGTGAAGTCTTGTTCTTTAGAGCAGGGGGCCCAGGAGGGTCCAAGGTGCTCCCGAGCGGGGCCCTGGTGCCCCCTTGGCTCCTCGCACCACCTTATTCACATCGCTTGGAGAGCTTTTCCAAGTTCCCCTGCTCCTGGAAGTGTGCCCTGCGTTGCTGAGATGCGAGGCCATGCATGCTTCTGGTCAGGTCCAGCACAAACCCAAGGGTCCCGGCAGGACCAAGGGGGAGGCAGTCCCTCACCGTCCCTGTGGACACCAGACCCTCCTGCAGGTAACACCACCCACCGCAGGGGACAGTTCCACGGATATGTGAGGGTACGCCAGTGTGGTCCACAGGCTGTGTGACATCGTGAGTGTGCTGTGTGTGAGGTAGCAGCTGTGGGCGGGTCCGCATCCGTGTGTGTGTGTGTGTGTGTGTGTGCGCGCATTTTCAAGCACCTCTGACCACCTGAGCATTCCTCTGAGCTGAGGACCATGTGTGTAGGATTCTGCACGTGTGTGTGTGGACTTGCATGTCCTCTTTTGCTCCCCTGTGTGCAGGCCGTCATGGGTGCGTGGGCGCTTAGCTTGTGTGTCTCGTATGTGTGTGCGCGTGGGTGACCAGGGTGTATGCCTGCATCCCGGAGACAGGGTGTGTTTATGTTTTGCGTCTGTGTGTGTGCACACCCATGGGTGAGTGTGTTGCGAGGCCTCGAGTGACTGCATGCACACCGGCGCCGTGTGGGCGTGTTCACGTGTGCTGCAGGTGCATGCCGGCGTGTGCACACGTGTGTCTCTGAGTGTGGCCACGTGTGCTTGCCTCATGTGTGGGTGGAGGCTTCAGGTGCACGCACGCGAGAGTGTGTGGCGAGTGTGAACGTGTGTGTGCTGGACGCCGAGTGTGTAGGTGTCTGTTTCTTGGTTGTGTGTTCCCGTGAGCAGGACTGTGGTTTTGCGTGGCCGAGTGTCATGCCTGCGAGCTGGTTCCGTGCATTTTTTTGCGTAGGTGTGTGCTTCTACGCACAGAGGCATGTGTGTATGCGTGCACGCAGAATTCTGTATGCCTGGGTGAGGTGAGTGGTGTGTATTCGGTGCGTATGCATTTCCAGGCACCGCTGGGTGTGTGACCCTGCAGGGCTACGCATACAAGGCTGTGTGCCGTAGTCCTTGCCTGGGAGTGTTTTGTGTGCATACCCTTGTGTGCCCACAGATTCCTGTGGTGTGTTTGGGGACTTGCAGGCCCAGGGGTTATTGTGGTTTTGGGTGTGTACCTGTGCGTGTAGGTGTCGCCACCCTTGCAAGCCTCGGTGCTGGAGACTGTGTGTGTGTTTTTCTGTGCGTGTGTGTGCGCGCGCGTGTAGGCATGTCTCTGTGTGAGGGGATAAGTGGGAATGCCTCTGTGCCATCGAGCAGGTGTATTCACTGTGTGTCTCCTCTTCTGTAATCAGTGTGTGTGTTTGTGTGTATGGGGACAATTGGAAATGCCCTTATGCCGTAGACCATGTGTTTTCATTGTGTGTCTCCTCTTCACTAAGCAACGTCTGCGTGTGTGTGTGTGTGTGTGTGTGTGTATGTGTGTT